>NC_085841.1:358715034-358925034 GCF_035594765.1 Anolis carolinensis
TTTACGACGTTGGAATGAGGAAGTGCCGTCAGAGTGGATGATGAAGCAGATGCTCCCCTCTGTGGCCAGAATCGAACATCCCCTCAGGAGAAGATTAAATTGCCTCTGCGTCTGTCTCTGTCTCTGTTTGATGTGTTTATGAGCATTTAATGTTTGCCCTATGTGTGTATAACGTGATCCGCCCTGAGTCCCCTTCGGGGTGAGAAGGGCGGAATATAAATACTGTAAATAAATAAAATAAATGTTTTTACCATCCTTGTTTGAGGCTTTTCTCATGTCCCTGCATGGAGCTGGAGCTGATAGCAGGAGCTTATCCCCGAGTTGGATTTGAACCGGCAACCTTCAGGTCAGCAACCCAACCTTCAAGTCATCAGTCCTGCCGGCACAAGGGTTTTACTGACATTGCCACTGGCAGCTCTAGGGGAGAAAATAAAACCCACACCTAACTACCTTCACATAAGGTAAAGGTAAAGGTTTCCCCTGACGTTAAGTCCAGTCATGTCTGACTCTGGGGGTTGGTGCTCATCTCCATTTCTAAGCCGAAGAGCCGACATTGTCCATAGACACCTCCAAGGTCATGTGGCCGGCATGACTGCATGGAGCGCTGTTACCTTCCCGCCGGAGCATTACCTATTGAACTACTCACATTGGCATGTTTTCGAACTGCTAGGTTGGCAGAAGCTGGAGCTAACAGCGGGCGCTCACCCTGCTCCCGGGATTTGAACCTGGAACCTTTCGGTCTGCAAGTTCAGCAGCTCAGTGCTTTAACACACTTCACCACCGGGCCTTCACATAGCTGCTGAGATATCCGAATTGCAGAAGAATAAAATGATCATACCAGAAACAAGAGTTGAACAGCAGCAACATTGGAGTCATTTACAGATTTTTCATATCATTGAAAAAATATGATCCAGTAGTAATGGAAATACAATGTAATTATAGTACAGACATGATGTTGTATGAAAAGTCCCAACCCAATATATTATTATTCTGCTGTAATTGCAATTTACCATCCTCATGTGATAAAAATCCCCAGAGAAAGGGGAAACAACTGGTATTGGCTCTGAAGGGAAGGGAAATGAGGGAATACAGCAACTGGATGACGTCCTTCGTTCTTTTCCCTGGCAGTCCAGACTAGATACACCTTCCTTCAACATGCATCGACACTGTAGAATAAATGCGGTCTGATATTGCTTTAACTGCCATGACTCAATGTTACAGAAGCATGGGAGTTCTAGTTTGGTTGGGCGTTTAGTTTGGTTGAACCTTGTAAAACATACAGCTCCCAGAGTTTCATAGTGTGTTAAAGCGCTGAGTTGCTGAACTTGCAGACCGAAAGATCCCAGGTTCAAACCTGGGGAGCGGAGTGAGCGCCCACTGTTAGCCCCAGCTTCTGCCAACCTAGCAGTTCAAAAACATGCCAATGTGAGTAGATCAATAGGTACCACTCCGGTGGGAAGGTAATGGCTCTCCATACAGTAATGCCGGCCACATTATCTAGCACAACGCTGGCTCTTCGGCTTAGAAATGGAGATGAGCACCAACCCTAGAGTCGGACACTACTAGACTTAATATCAGCGGGAAACCTTTACCTTTATCCTTTGGTTTGCGAGACACTCGAAGCAAAGCTCAAAGTACCGTAACTTTCATGAGTTGATTGTAGGCTCTCTCTCTCCGTCTCTTCCCACTGCAAGTATAGACTAAAACACTTATAAAACAGCCTGCCTATAACACAGCAATTGTATAGTTACTCTTTCTGGCAGGGCATTGCAGAGCCTTTCAACACTAATGCCCAGTGTTATAGTAGAGTACTATGGCTAGACTCACAAAAATTATTTATCATGGTTGGGGCTGCTGAGTTTTCATTTTTATAAGCTTCGGATTGGCTAATAATGACCTGGCATTCTTGGGTTTTTGGGGGGCTCAAGAAATTCCACATTTATGAGGTTGGAAGCCTGGCTTCTGAAAAAGATTTGCCGACTGGAGCCGTATTGTCTGACTGGCCTATATTTATGCAATAGAGGAAACAAGGAGCAACTTTGACCGGCTGAGGATCATTCCCCTCAAATTGGTCATAAGGCACAAGCTGTGATGGAAGTAACTTGCCACAGCTCTCTCTGTCATGTCAGATTCAAGGCAGAGTTGCTTCCTACTGGGACATATTTATTAGGCCTGTTGAATAAGAGGTTCCCCCCATTAATTAATTACTTGGCTTTTAACCAATGGATTCATTAATTGATTGCATTTAAATACATTTAAATACGCACACTGCAGAAACTTAATGACTTTTTAAACAAAAATTGTTGGGCTATCAACTAATGAGTTAATCAGCATATTAATTAGTAGGGGTGACAAATTATTAATCAGCAGCAGCAGTTTTAATGGTTATGGTTCTGACCTATAAACCAGCACTCCCTTCTCTTCTTTTCCTAGCATTTCCCCAGAGGCTGAAAAATTGTTAACAGCTGCCCATTTAATCTTTATTTAAGTAGGCTACAAATGCCCAGTTCCACCAGCTTATAGTTTATGCATCCATTTCTATTTCCTAGTACAGTAGAGTCTCACTTATCCAACATTCGCTTATCCAACGTTCTGGATTATCCAATTCAGTTTTCCTCCCGCCCTGATCCACAGCTGCTTCTCTAAGCAGCAAGGACTGAACTTTTTATGGATTTAATTTCCGACAATGTTGTTACTCTAAGTTCATTTTATGCAATTCTGTCTTTATTTGTAGTCAATTTGTTAGTAGCAAATGTTTTTATAGTCAATTTTTTAAATATACAGTAGAGTCTCACTTATCCAAGCCTCGCTTATGCAAGTTTCTGGATTATCCAAGCCATTTTTGGAGTCAATGTTTTCAATATATTGTGATATTTTGGTGCTAAATTTGTAAATACAGTAATTACAACATAACATTACTTCGTATTGAACTACTTTTTCTGTCAAATTTGTTGTATAACATGAAGTTTTGGTGCTTAATTTGTAAAATCATAACCTAATTTGATGTTTAATAGGCTTTTCCTTAATCCGTCCTTATCATCCAAGATATTCGCTTATCCAAGCTTCTGCCGGCCCGTTTAGCTTGGATAAGTGAGACTCTACTGTATTGCGATGTTTTGGTGCTAAATTCATAAATACAGTAATTTACTATATAACGTTACTGTGTATTGAACTGCTTTTCCTGTTGATTTGTTGTAAAACATTATGTTTTGGTGCTTAATTTGTAAAATCACGTAATTTGACATTTAATAGGCTTTTCCTTAATCCCTCCTAATTATCCAACGTTTTCGCTTATCCAACGTTCTGCCGGCTCGTTTATGTTGGATAAGTGAGACTCTACTGTATCCATCTGGGAATATCTGATCCCTAAAACGGAGTGCTAGAACACCAACCTCCACAATGTTTTTTTATCTCTCTTGAATAGAAAGAGCAGAGCTGGAGTGGCCAGTTCTAGCTCACCTAAGGGTGCATCCACACTGTGTAATTAATGCAGTTTGACACCACTTTAACTGCCATGGCGCAATGCTATGGAATCCTGGGATTTGTCCTCTCCCTGGAACTCACTGACAAACACTGCAGATTCTTGAGACCTGGCAACTCCATCTCCAATTGTTGTCCCATTGATGTTTTATACCAGGCATGGGCAAACTTCGGCCCTCCTGGTGTTTTGGACTCCAACTCCCACAATTCCTAACAGCCGAAAGGAAAGTGGGGAAGGAGTTTCCAAGCTCATTTATCGCTATGATAAGTGCCTAGATTTGAATGGCGACTACGTGAGATGTGGTATTTGGGTCTGGCTTTCAACTGCATATGGTAAATGTTTTCTCCTATACTTTGTTCATTTTTAATTCCAAAACGTAATTTACTTTCTGGATAGCCCTCGTACATGATGTTATATATGAAACAAAGCCTTTAGGGTATACTTAATTCACTGAGTGTGAAGCAAAAGCAAGCAAATCCACGAATACCTGATTGATGATAGTCCAATCTTGCATAGTCAGCAAAAGGGTGGTGTCACACAACCTCCATTTAATTATGTAAGTGTAGATTTACACGCCACAAGCACAATGTAGGATTCCAACTCATACTGGTCACAGTAACCTTTGTGTCAAAACAAGAACACCCTTATTGTATTGTGTCTGTGGCCCATGTTTGGCTAGCAAGGCATTCTCAATTTTGCTCTTACGGAAATCTCCTTCTCAAAACTTTTGCCAGAGATCACAGCCTAAGCATCCTTCAGAAATGCTCAAAAAGATTTTGATCCAGGTGCCAGGAAGGGTTGATATGGGCAAACCAAGGGAAGTTAATGGTTGTGTCTTCCTTCATTTCATTTACCATATACGGTCTCGGGCAATATGGAAGAAAATTCTGAAGGAGGACCATTATCAAATACAGTAGAGTCTCACTTATCCAACACTCGATTATCCAACGTTCTGGATTATCCAACACATTTTTGTAGTCAATGTTTTCAATATATCATGATATTTTGGTGCTAAAGTCGTAAATACAGTAATTGCTACATAGCATTACTGTGTATTGAACTACTTTTTCTGTCAAATTTGTTGTTTAACATGATGTTTTGGTGCTTAATTTGTGAAATCATAACCTAATTTGATGTTTAATAGGCCTTTCCTTAATCTCCCCTTATTATCCAACATATTCGCTTATCCAACGTTCAGCCGGCCCGTTTACGTTGGATAAGTGAGACTCTACTGTACTACAGAATCATTGGATCAGGTTGACTTGAACAATAGTTGGATGAGAATTCACAGACAAAACAACTCTTTTTACCTCTGCTGAGTGTGCATTGGAGTCTCTCGTGTCAATGGGCTGTGAATCTGCTCTGGGTTTCAGCCTTAAATATGATGGGACTTGTATCTTCTCCTTAAAATAAATTCCATACCTTTAAAGCTCATTGTTAAGCCTGGGTTAGATTTATGACCCCATTGATATGGGAACAAAAAATCACTACAATGTAACACCTTCCCATGTTACACTTCCTCTTTTGATGTTTCTCATTTCTGAAGTCATATGACACAACATAGGAGGAAGAAGCAATGCGACAGTGGCTATCTCCTACAATGGTTCTCTCGGAGTAAGCCCCTGACCATTAAAAGTCTAGCTTGCTGTTGACTTCTCCAGCCTGAAAAACAGTTGCATCTGTCAAGTAGGAAATTTGGGAGGCCAATTTAACTAATTTACGACACCATAAAACCTTCCAGCAGCATGCGGAAGAATGAGAAAGTAGTCCATCAAGGACTCGGTGTCACAAGTGGACGGTGAAGCGGCAGCTCGCCCTGTGGCCGGAATCGAGCATAACCTCAGAAAACCAGAAGCTGGAAAATGTTAAATTGCCGCTGTGTCTGTCTATATATGTCGTACGTCTAATGGCACTGAATGTTTCCCATGTTTATGTGCATTGTGATCTGCCCTGAGTCCCCTTCGGGGTGGGAAGGACAGAATATAAATACAGTACAGTCTCGCTTATCCAATATAAACTGGACAGCAGAAGGTTGGATAAGCGAAAATGTTGGATAATGAGGGATGAAGGAAAAGCCTATTAAACATCAAATTACGTTATGATTTTACAAATTATGCACCAAAATATCATGTTTTACAATTAATTTACAGAAAAAGCAGTTCAATATATGGTTATGTAGTACAGTAGAGTCTCACTTATCCAAGCTAAACAGACCGGCAGAACATTGGATAAGTGAAAATGTTGGATAATAAGGAGGGATTAAGAAAAAAGCCTATTATGCATAACATTACATTATGATTTTACAAATTAAGCACCAAAACATCATGTTTTACAACAAATTGACAGAAAAAGCAGTTTAATACACAGTAATGTTATGCAGTAATTACTGTATTTACAAATTTAGCACCAAAACATTGCAACATTTACTACAAAAACATTGACTACTAAAAGGCAGACTGCCTTGGATAATACAGAACACTGGATAAGTGAAGCTTGGATAAGTGAGACTCTACTGTCATTACTGTATTTATGAATTTAGCACCAAAACATTGCAATGTATTGAAAACATTGACTACAACAACATTGACTATTAAAAGGCAGACTGCATTGGATAATACAGAACATTGGATAAGTGAAGCTTGGATAAGTGAGACTCTACTGTAATTACTGTATTTATGAATTTAGCACCAAAACATTGCAATGTATTGAAAACATTGACTACAACAACATTGACTATTAAAAGGCAGACTGCGTTGGATAATACAGAACGTTGGATAAGTGGAGGTTGGATAAGCGAGACTCTACTGTACTGTAAATGAATAAATAAATAGCTTCAGGCATATCTTCAGGCTTTCTTTGGCACTCATTTGAGTTGTTTACCATTTTATTTAATTTACTGCACCATTGAATGTAGTGAGATTTGAATATTCACAGATGTTGGTATCCATGGAGTATATGTGTGTTGGAATCAAACCTCAGTAGATACTCTCAAACCCAACTCCCAACTAAACAAGAGATTTGTGTTTCCTGGCATGGTTTGTCTTTGCTTTTTTGACCTATCGACTGATAATTTAATGGATGTTTCCATACCTTCATCAACACATCTTCCTCTATCTTTCTGACTCATGATGTCAGTAGTAGGATGGCTTGCCTGGTCTCCATCATATATGTGTAGATTGTTCTATGGCCTTGCTTGATGAATCCACACACCAGCTAACATTCACCACTCAATGAAATGTTCTAACCTGCACTCTCATTCAGCACCAATACCCTGTTTCCCTGAAAATAAGACATCCTCAGAAAATAAGACCTAGTAGAGGTTTTGCTGAATTGCTAAATAAAAGGCCTCCCTCGAAAATAAGACCTAGTAAAGTTTTTGTTTGGAAGCATGCAGGATCGGTAAATGTACATACCATAGATTGTTGTACATGGAAATAAAGGTAGTAACAAGAAATAATAATAATATGATAATAACTTTATTCTTGTATCCCACCTCCATCTCCCAGAAGGGACTCAGGGCAGCTTACACAGGGACAAGCCCAACAACAACATAAATTTACATACAAGCGGAAATTTAAAGCAGTAATTTAAAAACAGTATAGCAATAAAAAATAATATAGACATTCTTGAAAGGATTCACAGTTTGGTTATGCTGGTTTGTGATGATAACTACTGTACTGTACAGTAGATAATAAATTTTTATTTTTGCAATAATCAAGGGGATGTGGGAACCAGTTAAGAACTATTTAGAGAACGTACTAAGATGTGGAGTGGAAAAATTAAGATTGAGATTGATATTTCAAATGTAACTTCTGTAGTTTGTTGTATAAAGTGTATGTACAAGGAGGGGAGGGTGGGAGGGGGGGAGTGGGATAAAACAAAACAACAATAAAAACAAATAAAAAAATAAATTTTCATTTTTTAAAAATTCAACCATAAATGTGAATTCTTATTTGTGGAAAAATAAGACATCCCCTGAAAATAAGACCTAGCACGTCTTTGGGAGCAAAAATTAATATAAGACACGGTCTTATTTTCGGGGAAACAGGGTAGTTGCCAACGCCACCATGAAAATTGCTTTGAGTTTCCAAATAGAAGCAAGTGACATGAAAACAAGGCTAAAACACATCCTTCCCAGAGTCCACTTTCAAGTTGTGCAATTCAGAACAAATAATTCAGTCCAAATAGATTGTGTGTTTTACCTTCAACCTGCTTGAAGAGCCATCTTTCTTGACTTTGGTCTCCCAATCTCTTTTCCAAAGGAACGAAAGCAAACGTTCTTGTTGACAGTAAGCTTTAGATCTTAGACAATAATTCCATTCTAAAGGTTAGAAGGAAAGATCTCCCAAATGTATTACAACATATTATTTGAAGTGCTTGGGGATGTCATGTTGTTATCCCAACAGTCCCCAAAGGAATACAAGAGACATAATTTTTACAGAGTTTGCAACAAGGACTTCACATCTGTTCAGGGTTAATGCTTTCAGAGGAAATCTAGCAGGATTTGGGTAGGATAACTTGGATTTCCTAATAATGGAATACAAAAATATCAAAAAATGAACTTAAAGAAGCATTTTCCCCATATGCATCAATAGGCACATGGAAAGGACCAAGATCTATCTTCCTGACATGTTGGTGAAAAAGATGAGGACATTCTCAGAAAAAGAAGAGTAATGATTGTCCTAACTTGTTTCTAGAATGTTTGAATGGAAAGGGATTGAAACTCAGTTTGAGATTGTACATCAAGATGGAGTACAGTTATACACTGACAGAGTTATAACTCAGAGTTATGTGACAATTTTGCATTAGTGAATTGCAACATTGTGTAAATAAGGCTTCAACCCAACATTTCCTTAGTGCCACATACATGCACACATATGGGCATAAGCATGGTAGCATTATGCAAATCTCATGCAGAATAGCAATATTGTACTACATATGTCAAATTTTTTATCGTGTCAGAAGCGACTTGAAAACATACCACAAGTCACTTTTAGTGTGAGAGAATTGTCCGTCTACAGAGACATTGTCCAAGGGACCATCCTGCTGGGAGGCTTCTCTCATGTCCCCACAAGCTAGAGCTGACATATGGGAGCTCACCCCATCTCGCAGATTTCGAACCGCAACTTTAAGTTCAGCAACCCAACCTCCAGGTCAGCAGCCCAGCTGGCACAAGGATTTAACCCATTGTGTCTCCTTTATGCAAAACAAAATCACAGCAGACAACCACAATGCGTAATCACAATGGGATAAACAACCAAAAGTCAAAGTACAGTAAGATCCAGGTATGTTCCAGACTGGTCTGCAGTTATCTAAAACTGCAGATATGACCAAATGCCATTAAATTACTTCACCTGCAGTCCTGACACACCATCAAGTTGTGTTGGAGGAACTAGAGATTCTTTTATCAGTGTTCACTGGCAAAAGAGTAATATCATCCTGAGCTTTTAGTATCTTAGTAGACCATTAGTCCAACAAAGGACCGTTTCCCAACCAATATAGATCTGCTTAAATCCAACTACAGGTTGAGCTTCCCTTATCTGGAATTCTGAAATCTGAAAAAGTCCAAAATCCAAAATTGTTCACATGGATGGAGGAGAGAGGAACACTTTTGCTTTCTGATGGTTTAATCCACACAAACTTTGTGTATAAAAATTATCTCCAGCCTATATATGTACAGGAAACATACATACTTTTTGTATTTAGACCTGGGTCTTATCTCCAAGATATTTCATTATGTATATACATGCATTCCAAAAACTATTTTAAAAATGCAAAATCCCAAACCTTTCTAGTTTCAAGCATTTTGGATATGGGATACTCAACCTGTATTTCATTGCAGTTAATTTGCAGATTATAGATGGCTGACTAGTTTCCCTTATCCTTTGCAAGATGCTATAGAATTGCTTCATGTTTAATGGTCCTTTGTGTATAAATGCAGCTGCTTACTAACTGAAAAGAACTTACCATGTGTTCGACATTTCAGCCTTGAAGACTACATCACATTGTGCAATCATAGCATATTTCAACCACAATCTCTTCCAGCAAAAGAAATCCTCGGCATCAAGTGACCCAGGACCAAATAATTGCTATGATGTGTGTCATTACATTCAGTCTGTTCTAATGATATTGAAATATGTCCACTGCATCAAGACTTCCTCTAATGTCCACAGTGTTGGACACTTTTTTCCTCTGACTAATGGGAAAAGCAGTTATTGCATGAGACACCAAGAAAGGATTATTGCTCATGGTTAAGAAGAAATTCACAAATTACATATCTGATCTGATGACTTCACCAAGCAAATAGACTATCCTTTTATTTGTTACCCAAACAATTATATATTTGACACAAATCTGGAGAACCAGTTGAGGATTGCAATAACAACTAGCCCATCAGATGTTGGAAGGTTCACTTAGGACAAGAAATCGTAGTCATCACATTAACTTTTTATCCAAGGTCAGTTACAAGTCATTTCAGCTGAAAACCCACATCATATTTGCATGATAGTTGTCCTACATCATATTTCTATTACACAGCAACATTGTACAATTGATGCTGTAGCTGCCAACAATATCATAGTATCATAGAGATTGAGGGTGTTGGACCACAATCAGGTCCTGGTCTTGTTTTTTGCACAGAAAACAGAGCTTTTCCACCATCTGCTTCCAATAATATAGTCCATTTTATTTCTATATTGGCCACCATATGTACAGTCATCTCTTTGGTTGCTGGATGAATTTGTCTGCAATGAACAGTTGGCCATACAAAATTCAGACCTGCTTTGTTTCTTGATCCTAGGAGAAATTTCCCTCCAATATTTTATTCTGCTTCGTTTCCTACTTTTGCATTTCAATGGCCTTGTTTCGATGTGTGATCAATATCTTCCAAAAGGATGGAGCAAATCAGCTCTCTTGTTACTATATGACACTCTAAGATGATTCAGGTTAACATGGCTGTTATACCCCAGCCACCTTTGGGTTCTGAACCTGGTTCAGAAATGAACTTTGACCAGGATGAAGCTTATTCTGACTTTTTACCCAGTTCTCCGAGCTCCTTCCAATTACAAACCCCATCTGTGGATAGCTCCGATGCTTCCTTAATTGGGAGAGATACTGAAAACATCACTCCCATGGTAGAACCAGATGTCCCGAGTTCCCCAGGGAATGTATCCTTTAACAGAAGGGAGTTTTTGCATCGCCAGAGATCAGAGAAACAGGAGCTTCGAAGGAGTCAACATTTGGCATCTAGAGGGGATACTGGATAGGAGATTTCCTTGAGAACCTTTGGGGAGTTGGTTTCCCTTCGCTGTGATTAGATCTAAGTTCCATAAAAGTGTCTTGCACTGTGAACAATTCGTGGTGTCAACGTAGCGACTTCTGATAACACCTCACCGTTTCCAGTTCCCTGATTTCACCAAGCCAAGTCTCCTGTTCCTGGTGGCCAAGCCGAGCCACGACTCCCGATTTAATCCAGAGTAAATTCACCTCCTTGCCTTGTTCCTGAATCCAGATTGCTTTTAGCTTCATTCTCTGCCTGCCTTGATATCCAAGACTTCCTAGTGACTTTGGACTTTGTTATTCACTCCTGCTTTCTTGTTGTTTCCCCGCTCAAGAATGTCCCAATAGTTTTGAGCATGTTTCGGTTTCTGGACTTTGGACAATAATATTGGACATATCTCTTCAACTCTTTGGACTAAAGGACTATTGCTCACTCATCCTTTCCACTTATTCTTTCCTGAATTTATTATTGTTTTAATAAAGATATTATATGTTTATTGGTCTCTGTTTAGTTTCCAGTGCTCACGCTGCCTTGGGGTGCGACAATGGCCTTGAGCCATGTTAACAAAAGGCGCAAGTTGCTCCATAGTTTCTCCAAGAATCAGGAACAAACCAAAACCTTGGGGCCATATAGACAGTTGAATGGAATTGGCTCCAATTTTTACCTGGCCATCTCATGTTTCCAGGCATGGGTGACACAGGGACACAGGATGGCACTTACCACTCCCCTCTTATACCTGTCATAGAGGCAACCAGCAGGTGTGAAATGGATGGTGACTTCCACTCATCCCCTGGAGTGACAATTGGAGATGAAAAAAGGGGAAAGAAAGGGATAAAGCTGGATGTTGATTGGTTGAAGAGAAAGAATGTCATTCTCTAACTAGTGATTTTTCAATCAATACAGATGCAAAGGGGGGAAAGAACCTGGCAGCATCTTTGAGATTAACTCATTCGTTTTGTCATGAGCTCTCATGGATTTCAGTGCATTTCTATATTTGCCCTGATGGAGCAGTATTAAGTCACAAGTATTTTCACAATGAGAGGCAATGTGGTGCAATGGTCTGAGCATTGGGCTATGACACTGAAGACCAGGGTCCAATTCTTCACTTGGCCATGCAAACCTCACTCAGCAATGGAAAGCTTGGGGGAGACACACACTCTCAGCCTCAGAAAATGGCATGATAGGTTCACTCTAGGTCATAAATGACTTGAAGGCACACAACAAATGTACACAACTGTGAAATTGTTCTTAAGTAACTGTGACGTCATACTGTACTCTACATCAGTCCTTCTGAAGAATTGGGTGAAAATCCACAAGCACTCATGCTGAAATAAATCACCAGTTCAATTCAAACATGTCTAGGATTACCAAATTGGAAGGGGTATCCCTTATTTGCAGATCAGAAAGCTAATTCTGTGTAGGCTTGGCAGGAGCCCCTTATTATTAGAGATGTCCCATGTTTGAGGACTGGAAAAGTTAACCAAAACCAAATGCTTTCGCTTGGTATTTAGATGAAATACAAACTTGTCAGTAGCTACTTCATGAATTTCAGCCACCACTTATTGCCATTTTGAAAACCTTGCAACACTCTGAAACAGATTAACAGGGCTAACTCTTTGCAAACTGAAATATAAATATGCAGCTATAAATAAATCATTTTTCTTAGACTCGAATGATTAGTGCCTGCTCTGAGGGATCCATCGCTTTGCTTTAATCTATAAAATGTAAATGCCATGAAAACAAAACAAAACCTGGTCTGGGAGGTGTTTTAGTCTCACCTTCAGTATTTCACACAGCAAAATCATGACATACAAAAGGATCACAGTTTGTGGTTGTTTCCTTTTTGTTGATCCATGCATGGAAATATTCTTTGTTTCCTGCTGATCGCTGTGTTGCTTTCCTCTGAAACACCTTGTCTGCCACCAATTTAAAAGCTAAGAGGCTTTTTGTTCTGTTGGCAAAGAGCAGAGATAACCGCCCTACAGTGCATTATCAACAGTTCAAAGAATACCTCCGTAGCTGCAGAATATAAAACAGCAGAATTGTGCATTGCAATGTTGTGTGACTTCAGCTCCTCTAAACCCGTGGGTTCAGGGAACAGCATGTCAAGCTATCGAATGAGACACAGACGGGTTGAAAACAAAATCAGAGGCATTTGTTCACCTTGACCAAAGTGGATGTCAGTGGAGCCTGTGCTCTAAAGACTGACATACCGCTATTGTGAACATGCAAGTTTAATTATAGTACTTTGACAGCTATTCAAAATAATGGCACATTGCCATGTTGGCTTCTGATTAGTCCAAAGCAGCTAGAATCCACTCTGGGATAGATCAGGAGCTCCATTCTTCTTTGTCGCTAATTGCAGGCATGGGCAAACTTCAGCCCTCCAAGTATTTTGGACTTCAACTTGAAGTCCAAAACACCTGGAGGGCCGAAGTTTGCCCATGCCTGCTAATTGGCTCTGGTCATGGCTGGAAATTTAATAAACTATCATTGGATATGATGCAAATGTGAGTAGATCAATAGGTACCACTCCGGCGGGAAGGTAACGGCACTCCATGCAGTCATGCCGGCCACATGACCTTGGAGGTGTCTACGGAAAACGCCGGCTCTTTGGCTTAGAAATGGAGATGAGCACCAACCCCCAGAGTCAGACATGATTGGACTTAACGTCAGGGGAAACCTTTACCTTTGTCATTGGATTATTTTAAAGGTTTGTGCCCATGTATTGATCACACAGAAGAAGAGTACAAGTAGAAAGACGACGAATAAACAAAAGGGTGGTCAAGGCGTGGGTGACTGCAATGGGCACCCCAAGGAGGGGGTCCAATTTGGCAACAGAGATGAGGAAATGTTTCCCAGGAGTAAAATCAGACCTTATCAGGAAAAGCCCCATGGCTCTTTCCTAAATCCATTATGTGTCCCATGTGTCTTCTCAGGGCATTGTGAAGTAATTATGCAAACTTATGTACAGCCATCCGCTAAGTCACAATGTCCTGCCTCATGTACAGAAGAGGAGTTGTTTAAAGCTACGGACAATGCGGTCACTGTTCCCCACTTTTGGTCTAAAACTATTTAGCTGCTTGTGATTTCCTTTATTTCATCACTTTTAAACTTATTTATTATGCAATGCTTTTGACACAAAATAAATAAATACGTTAAGTTCTGAATTGTGTATACTGCTAATATTGCAGGAAACAGGGAAATAATAATAATAATAATAATAATAATAATAATAATAATAATAATAATAATAATGATAATAACCATGTGGCCCAAATGATCCATTGGAACTTATGCCTCAAGTACCACCTTCCAGCAGCAAAGAACTGGTGGGATCACAAACCTGCAAAAGTATTGGAAAATGAGCACGCAAAGATACTGTGGGACTTCCGAATACAGACTGACAAAGTTCTGAAACACAACACACCAGACATCACAGTTGTGGAAAAGAAAAAGTTTTGGATCATTGATGTTGCCATCCCAGGTGACAGTCGCATTGGCGAAAAACAACAGGAAAAACTCAGCCGCTATCAGGACCTCAAGATTGAACTTCAAAGACTCTGGTAGAAACCAGTGCAGGTGGTCCCGGTGGTGATGGGCACACTGCCAAAAGATCTCAGCCGGCATTTGGAAGCAATAGACATTGACAAAATTACGATCTGCCAACTGCAAAAGGCCACCCTGCTGGGATCTGCACGCATCATCCGAAAATACATCACACAGTCCTAGACACTTGGGAAGTGTTCGACTTGTGATTTTGTGATATGAAATCCAGCATATCTATCTTGTTTGCTGTGTCATAAAATAATAATAATAATAATAATAATAATAATAATAATAATAATAATAATAATAACAACAACTTTATTTTTATTCCCCGCCACCATCTCCCCAAAGGGACTCGGGGCGGCTTACATGGGGCCAAGCCCAAAAATAACAGACATAGTAAAACACATCAATAAAGCACATCACTAAAAGAGATCAATAAAACATGGATTGAATAAAAACATGAAAAACGCATAAAAATGAAATAGTATTACATTAAAATGTAGTAATTGGGTGAATAGTAATCACTACCTCATTAAGTCATGACTAACTTTTTACAATGATTTCTCATATTAGAATGCTTTTTCTGGAGTCTTAGAGGGTTCAATGTTTTTAGTTTTTGTTGCATATGTTCTGTATCTATTTTAATACTTTTCTTAAATTGCTGCAAAACAGAACTTAGCATAATCCCAATGTAAATATTTTTGAAATGCCAGAGCAGTGGTCAGGGCCGGCCGGAGATATTTTTTGATGTAAAGCGGGGGTGCTGAAAAGCGCCCCCGCCACCGGCGCCCTGGCCCCGCCCAGCGTGCCCTGGCCCCGCCTCCCACGCTGCGTGGGAGGCGGGGCCAGGGCGAATAGTGAGGGGGCGGGGCCAGAGTTGGCCCCGCCCCCCGTGCCCTGGCCCCGCCTCCCACGCAGCGTGGGAGGCGGGGCCAGGGCACGCTGGGCGGGGGGGCGGGGCCAGAGTTGGCCCCGCCTCCCACGCTACCCCCGCTCGCCCGTCTGGCCTTTTGTAGCAGGCCAGACTCAGCGGAGGTTTCTCCAGGCCGCGATTGCGGCCTGGAGGAACCTCCGCTGAGTCTGGCCTGCTACAAAAGGCCAGACGGGCGAGCGGGGGTAACGTGGGAGGCGGGGCCAGCTCTGACGCCGCTCCCCCCCCCCGCCCAGCGTGCCTTGGCCCTGCCTCCCACGCAACGTGGGAGGCGGGGCCAGGGCACGCTGGGCGGGGGGGCGGCGTCAGAGCTGGCCCCGCCTCCCACGTTACCCCCGCTCGCCCGTCTGGCCTTGTGTAGCAGGCCAGACTCAGCGGAGGTTCCTCCAGGCCGCAATCGCGGCCTGGAGAAACCTCCGCTGAGTCTGGCCTGCTACAAAAGGCCAGACGGGCGAGCGGGAGTAGCGTGGGAGGCGGGGCCAGCTCTGACGCCGCTCCCCCCCCCCCGCCCAGCGTGCCTTGGCCCCGCCTCCCACGCTGCGTGGGAGGCAGGGCCAAGGCACGCTGGGCGGGGGGGGGGGGAGCGGCGTCAGAGCTGGCCCCGCCTCCCACGCTACTCCCGCTCGCCCGTCTGGCCTTTTCTAGCAGGCCAGACGGGCCAGGGCGCACTGGGCGGGAGGCGGGGCACCGTCAGGGCGGTGCCCCGCCTCCCGCCCAGCCTGACGGCGCCCCCCCGGGCCTGCGCCCGAGGCGGCGGCGTCAGCTGCCGCATGAGTGGGGCCGGCCCTGGCAGTGGTATCATTTCACCAATTTTTCAAAGGTCTGGGTTTTAGACTAATAAGAATACTTTTCTATTACATTAATGTGTTTGCTGATAGATGAGAGGGTTATTGTAGAACAGCGGTTTGAGTGTTGGGCTAGAATCTGGGAGAGCAGAATTTATTTAAAATATTTATCTTCCAGAAATGGGGTCAAAGGTCTCTTACAGTAATTTTTAAATAATCCAGTAAAAATATTAGTTCACAAAAATTAAAAAGAATTGCATAAAATGTTACTTAGAACATATGGAGCCCCCAGTGGCACAGTGGGTCAAACCTTGTGCTGGCATGACTGATAACTTGAAGGTTGGGTTGCCAACCTGAAGGTTACCAATTCGAATCCAACCCGGGAAGAATGTGGATGAGCTCCTTCTATCAGCTCCAGCTCCATGTGGGGACATGAGAGAATCCTCCCACAAGGATGGTAAAAACATCAAAACATCCAGGCATCCCCTGGATGTCACCACAAAGGAGATTCATCAGAGAATGCAAGCTGTTTATAGTGATTGTGTTGATGTGAGTAATGTGCGTTGTTGGGCGAGTAAGTTTAAAAATGTTGAGGTGGGAACATCTGCTGTCAAGAATTCAATGACTGCACATTGCTTAAGTCGCATTGGCCGATCGTCTGTGCAGGGTTCCATACTTCGCACTTTAACAACACAACCGTTCAATGCTAAGGCTTCCCGCCAAATGGAACTGTAGAGGAGAGTCTACTGAACAAGCCAGTACCTGCCGCAGACCAGGACTGCCATCTGTTGAGGACTTATGAAGGTGGAGGCATTACTTTTCATCCTACCCTCGTACAAAGGGCAAAGCCAAAGGCTGAGGAAGAGAACCAGCCATCCAAGATCCTGTCACACCTGGGAAGAGCGAGAGAGACACAAAAAGAGGAGGCAAACCCAGACAGATCTTAAGCTTTTGAAGACATTCTGTAATAATGGCAGTCATTAATTCCTGCCTTGAACACACACATTCAAAAACACACATATACATGTCAGACATATTGGTGAAATGCCATAGAATTAGGGGTGAGAGAAGGTGTAGGAAAAAAGCAAAAGGACACCTGAGGAGACAAAACATATTTTTCTGAATTTCATTTCGTCTCCTCTGTCCTCCCACCCAGAACACATTGGTTAATGTATCACCCCCTAATAGTAAGTCTAGGGTGACCATGCTGTGCAGCATTAGCCAAAAGACAGATGTGCCGAGACTCATGAGTGTCTGTCTTCATTTTGGGCCGCCAGCCAGCTGCATCCTTTGGCATTTGGGGGGAAAGGGGAGGGTTTCTGCACACAAACACAGAGGGGCCATGAAGTCCATTAATCCTGCTCCGCAGGCTCAAGTTATGACTGGAAGCTCCCTCTGTTTTTTCCCCTTTCCTGGCTCTGACTCACTGTCTGTCTCCTTGGGAAGCCTCTTCCATACAACAACAGGCAAGGAAAGAACCCTCTCAGCATGAGGAGCAAATGGGAGCTGTGTAGTCAAACTCTTGGCCTCAGCAAAAAAAAATGAGCAAAAAATAGTGGAGCTCAGCTAAATTTTGAGAAGCCTGAAATGTGGACATAATAGATTTCTTCCCACTATCCAAAAAATTGGAAGTCTCTGAAACTCCACAAAAGTAGCACTTTGATACCACTTCAAGGGACAGGGATGGAAGCCTGGGATTTACAGTTTCTGGGGAGCTTAACATTTTCTTCCAGAAAGCTTGACTCCCACTTTATGTGACAGAATTCTGCCATGGCAATTAAAGTGTATCAAAGTGCTATCTATTACACTAAGTAACACAATTTTTGTTCCTGGGGTATAAATGTTATTTCCTAATCGGTTCTATCGTTATTGGTTCTATCATTATTAAACTGCAAAAACTTTGTTTCTGCCGGAAGGACATCCTGCAGCACATTTTGCTGTAGTTTTTCAATTAATATCTCACTGAGTTTCAACCAATTTGACATAGTTTGTGGTAGCCACAAAAACAAGGTTTCTGGAATAGAACAACTACTTTCAAAGTAAGTATCACACAATTAAACAGGAAATAACACTTTCAAACAGGAATAGAAAAGTTTTCAGATTTTGTTACATAATGTTATTGGACAGTGTAAAAGAGACTTGGGACTTTATCACACGAGGCAGGAAACTCAGCACTGCATCTGAATCATTACCTTTGGCGACAGTCCCTATCACACAATCCCATGTTCCTGTTTGCGTCACCCCACACCATGTTTCCCCTATCCCTAGCTATTGACAGGTAAAAACCATCAATAGATCAATCCCACAATGTTCCTAATGTAGGACAATTACCTTCAAAGGGTCCTGGCTCAGGAGGGAAATCAGGCAGAAAAACTCAGTCTCGTGAGAGATGCAAAAAGCAAAGTTTATTTTCACCACAGCTGTGAGAAGGCGAACAGCCGTACACCCCAAAAGGTTTGTACTTGCAAATGGCTGCCGCAACATGTGCATAGCAAACAAATAATGTATATTTATTTATTTATTTATTTACAGCATTTATATTCCGCCCTTCTCACCCCGAAGGGGACTCAGGGCATATCACATTACACATATAGGCAAACATTCAATGCCTTTTAACATAGAACAAAGACAAACAAACATAGGCTCTGAGCGGCTTCGAACTCATGACCTCCTGGTCAGAGTGTTTCATTGCAGTTAATTGCAGCTGGCTTGCTCTCCCGTCTGCGCCACAGCCCGGGCTCATATACCTTTGGCTTATCTAAAATTGACCAATAGCTGAGGGTCTTCCTCACCTTCCACACCCACTTGGCATAAGTGATACCTGTGACCTCACTTGTTGATTTCAAGCTATCTTTTGGTCTTGGAACTTTATGGAGAAAGGCACCAGCTCACAGGAAGGGAGGGGCATATGTAGAGGCAAAGCTACATAGGCAATAGCTTACTATTTTCTGGCTTATGGTCCCTTCACTATCACCCACCTTGGTGTCATGACTCCTTTCCATTTCTGTGTCAGCAGTTATGCGAGTCATGGGGAAGATATTTCCCTCTTCTTTCATCTCCCTCCTCCCCCTCACTATTCCCCAGTGTGGCTGTCTTTCTTTTATTTTATGTTTTATATTTGCCTTTGTAATACATTATAAAATGCTAGAATTTTACAATTGCACTAAAAATTAAAGTTAACAAATCAAGGAATAACAGTAGTGCAGGAAGATGGGGTAACAGGGTGTGAGGAAGTAAGATTGTGAGACAATGATTGTTGAATCAGCTCAATTGTATTAATGGAGGGAGATGCAATACTGAAGCTGCTCAACATAGAATATATCCACTATCTAGGCTGGCGCAATAGTGTAAGAGTGGGTTGGTGTAATAAAGTCCTTGGGGCCAGTGTGGTTCAGTGGTCAGAGAATTACAACTAACCAAAAAAGGTCAATTGAAGGCACTAAAAACCATTAAATATAGCAAAACAGCAAACTGGCAAAATTCCTAATGACGAGTTTCTGAAAACACATTTTCATTTGCCAGTGGAAATATATCAAGGAGGGAATCACCCTAGCCTACCCATGGAGGGAGTCCGAAAGCGTGGTAGTAGCCACTGAGAAGACGTTCTCCTTCGTTCCCAACAAATGTGCTTCTGAAAGTGGTAAGACCAACAGAACGGCCTCCCATGAAGGTCTTAGAATCTATTGGGCTTATTGGAAGCTACAGTAATTCAAATAGCCTAAACTAGAGCTATATAGGGATTTATAATGAACACTTCAAATTGTCCTTGGTAATGGACGATATCAATGAGTGTTGAGTGATGAGTCAACATGTAGGTAATTACCACTAATCCAATGGATCTATTCTATTTCATGCACACAATAGCATCCAGCCTTTTATCTTTTATTGGCTATTTACCAAACCTTGTGGAAAGTTTTTTTTTTTGGCTTGTTGTCATTAACTGCCTTCAAGTTGACTTCAAATTATGGCAACCCCATGAATGAGAGACATCCTCTGTTATTAGGTTTTCCATATTCAGTGCAACTGTGGCTTCCTTGATAGATTCTATTCATTTGGATTGAGATCTTCCACCTTTCTTACTGATTTCTACCTTACTAAGTATCATTATATTTTCTAGTGAGTCATCTCTTCTTACAATATGGACAAACAATGTACAACAGCCTCTGTTAAATCATCTTGCCTTCTAGGGAGAGCTCATGCTAGGGCTCATTTATTTGTTTTTGTAGGATTTGTGGTATCCATACAATTCTCCTCCAGCATCACATTTCAAATGAATTGATTTTTCTTCCTATCAGCTTTATTGACTCTTCACTTTCCAGTCGTACATAGAAAAGACTAACATGATGGCATTGACCACCCTAATGGTAATATTTTATTATATATATTTTTGCGCCTCAGGATCTTGTCCCAGAAGTCTGAGATTTGTAATCCACAAAGTAACTTTGCAAGCTCTGATTTATAATCCTGCCAGCTAAATGAAGTGTCCATGTTCTGAGATAGTGTATCCACCAAAATCCAGTTCAGGAAGGCAGCAGAAAGGCCTAGTCTTCTGATAAATGAATCCAATGTTTTTCATTGACCACAGTGTGCAACGAAATGTTTGACCTAATCCAATTCAGCAAGGTTTGTTCCTTCCTTCTTTCTTTATTATTTGCTGAAGTGCATTCATTTCCTGGTTATACACTCTATTTTATGCCTCGTGTTTTCCTTTTCTCCCCCCGGCTTCTTTTCTTACCTCAAGACTCTTAACTGTAAAGCTATGCTTGGGAAAAATGTGGATGTTACGGAAAGTGAAACAGACAGGTTCATCCATCCGTTACTCCTGACTCCTAGCTTTGTCAGGATCTCCATCACAAGATGAATGGAGAAATTAATGTAATCCAGTCATGTGTTTCTGTCTTGTGCTCCACCATAACACCTAAGCAATTACCATAACTGTCGGATTGCAAAGCCGGGCTGTGGGAACGTAACTATGCATGCTGATGGCGACAGGGCAAAATGAAGGATTGCAAAATGAAGGACTTCTTATGCAAGTATCTTAATTCCTGGGAGAGGTCTCAACCAAGCTCTTTTACACACCCACACACACCAGGAGCCAATACTATGCTGCAGTTTAGCAGCAAAGCTTTGCTTCAGTTGCAAATGCTGCAGCAAGTCATACTTTAGGTAAAGGTTTTCCCCTGACGTTAAGTCCAGTCGTGACCGACCCTGGGGGTTGGTGCTCAACTCCATTTCTAAGCCGAAGAGCCGGCATTGTCCGTAGACACCTCCAAGGTCATGTGGCCAGCATGACTGCATGGAGCACCGTTGCTTTCCCGCCGGAGCAGTACCTATTGATTTACTCACATTTGCATGTTTTTAAACTGCTAGGTTGGCAGGAGCTGGGGCTAACAGTGGATGCTCATTCCGCTCCCGGGATTTGAACCTGGGACCTTTCGGTCTGCAAGTTCAGCAGCTCAGCGCTTTAACACACTGTGCCACCACCAGGAGCCCAAGTCATACTTTAGTCTTATGAATTATAGAATCATAGGGTTAGAAAGGGCACCAAAGCCATGGGACCCAATCTAGCCCTAGCTTTCAATGCAAGAACTCCAGGTAGAATATTTCCAACAAATAGATGTCATTGTCCAGCCTCTCTTTGAAAACATCAAATAAAAGATACTCCATCGTATGTCTAGGTCATTGGTTCCACTGCTAAAACCCTACAAACATCAACATGTTTCTTATAATGTTGAATAAAAATCTACTCTCCTGGTCCTATTCTCTGGGGCAACAGAGAACAACCAAAATGGTCAAAGATCTGGAAACCAGCAGTTTAGGGAACTAGATATTCTTCAGGTTTGGAGAAGAGAAAGCTAAGAGGAGGTAGGGTTCACATATTTAAAATGATGTCATGTTGTTAGTTTTGGCCCTGATCTCTAATTCGTTAAGGTCACTTTGAATTTTATGATCCTGTCTTCTGTTTCTTCCAGTTTGGTGTCATCTACAAATTTGATAAATGTGACCCTATTCAATGGGTCCAAATAATTGATAAAGATGTTGAATAATACTGCGCCCAAGACAGAATCCTGTTAGATCCCAGCCACCCATAGCACCAGGGCCTGCAGTGTTTCAGGACATGCACTTTGACACAGATAATGCTGAGGATTATAATAACATTTCACCCTCCACGGAGGGGCGTTTGCAGCTGCAGGTGCCCGAAGATATTGACTTTAGAGACTTACTAATTAGGGAAGATCCTTCTACTCCTCCCTCGCAGATAGAACCAGATGTTGCTGAGACACCAGAGAATGCAGTTTTTAATCATAGAGATTTTGTGACCAGAGAGAGAAGTGCAAAACAAGGGGTTCGCCGGAGCCAGAGACTGGCAAATAGATGGGATAATGAGTAGTGTTCCTATGAGAAAGTTTTGGGAGTTCGTACTCCCTAAATTGTGAACAGTCCGGAATCTGTTAAAAGTGTTTCGATCAGTAGATTTGTTGCGGTGTCAACCTTGCTCTTCCTTGAGAGAGGTTTTCTCCGTCTCCAGCTCTTGTTTGTTTCCAAGCCAAGTTTTCCAGTTCCAGTCAGGCCGTGCCGTGCCGCAACTCTCAAGTAGACCTTGACTTTACTTCAGTTGATTCCTTGTTCCTGATTCAAGTTTGCCTCAGCCTTGACAACCTTGCTGCCTTGATTGCTACGAAATTTTTCCAGTGGATTAAACTCTGTTTCTGCCAGCCTTGTTTCTCTGTTTCAACTCATGGACACTTTGATTTCTTTGGAGAGCTATCGAGTTCTTATTGTGGATTATAATATCGGATCTTTTCCTTTACCCATTTGGAAATACCATTGACTTTATAAAAATAACTATTCCTTACTCAGACTCTATACCTGATTTCCTTTGGATATATAATTGCTTTAATAAATATATAGTGTGTTATATTGGCTCTTGTCTGGTTTTCGAGTGCTCATGATACCTAACAGCAGCACTTTCTAGCCCAGTGGTTCTCAACCTGGGGTCCCCAGATGTTTTTGGCCTCCAACTCCCAGAAATCCTAACAGCTGGTAAACTTGCTGGGATTTCTGGGAGTTGTAGGCCAAAATCATCTGGGGACCCACAGGTTCAGATCCACTGGTCTAGCCCATGTTTTACTAGCTTTGTTGTGAGAATGTCATGGGTGACCTATATGTGACTTCCACAGTGTTCCCTTGGCCAAGCTTGTAATCCTGTCAAAAAAATAAGAGAAAAGGTTTGTCTGGCATGACTTATTTTGGAGAAACCTATGTTGACTTTTTGTGAGTATGGTGTTTTTTTTCTAAGTGCTTGCAAATTGTTTGTTCAATGATCTGCTACAGAATTTTACCTGGTTTGATGTCATGCTGGCTGAGCGGTAGTTGTTTGTGTCCTGTTTTTTCGCCTTTCTGAAGATGTGGACAACATTTTCCCTCAGTTTCTGCTGGAACTTCTCCTGTTCTCCAGGAATTCTCAAAAAGAAGTGGTTCTGAAATTACTTCTGCCAGTTCTTTTAATAGCATTGAATTTAGTTCTATTGGCCCCTCCAGGCCATCCTCTCCTCCATCCCAGTGGTCTTTTTTTTTCCTTCTTCTTCTCTGATTCATATGTTATTTGAGTGATTATATTGCTTCTGTTTATGTGATTGTTTTAGGCAATTGTTATGGGTTTTTTTAATTCTTATAGTGTTTTACAGTGTTTTCAGTGTTTTACTGTACAATGTTTTATGCTGATTTTATATTGGAAACCGCCCTGAGTCCCTTTCGGGAGAGAGGGCAGTATACAAATAAACTTTTACTTACTTACTTACTACTAATCTGGTCCTGGAGACCTGCATTCAGTTAGATTAGCCAGATATTCCTTTACTGCCCCTTTATCTATTCTGTGCTGCATTTCCCCTACTGCCACAGTCTGTTCTTTCCCCCTTTCTGAAGATGGTGATGATGGTGGCATCCTTGAAGTCTGCTAGGATTTTCTCGGTCACCTAGACTTTTTCAATGAGCTGGTGGAGTTGTTGTGTAATCTCAGGTCCCCCCTATTTAAAGCTTTCAGCAGGGATCCCATCAGGTCCGCTGGCTTTGTTATTTTTTAGTTGGCAGATAACTTTGCTAACTTCCTCCAAACTAGGCAATGCTGCAAACTGTGGAATTTGAAGAGGCACGGATGGAGGATGAAACACAGAAAGTGTCAAGAGGAAGGCACAGCAAGCCAACCCTTGTTGGGACTGACTTCCATCTGGAAACCGATGTCTTCGCTGCAGATCAAGAACAGGTCTCTGCAGTCACCTACGGACCCACTGCCAAAACCCTACACTTGGAAGGCAATCATACTCGGCCACGAGTGATAGCCTATGATAATGATATGATTATGATGATGATCCCCTACTGCATTCTCTGTTCCATCCTCCCCAAGTTGAGCACTGTTAACTTTTGGGAGAAGACTGAGGCAAAGAAGGTGTTGATCAGTTCTGGCTTTTCTCTGTCCCTTGTTAGCATTTTGCCATCACCTATATCCAGTGGCCCTACCATTTCCTTGTTCTTTTTGCAGGCCGACTGTAAATACAATGATATAAACCAAGCAATATTAAACCACAGCATTGTTATATTACATTTGCTCGGAACTGTCATAATGCAGCTCCTGAAGAATGGGGAGAACATTATGCCATCCAGCGGCGTTTACCTGATTTTAATTTCCACAGTCGGTAAAACGCATGATTAGCAGGAGTGGGTTTTCAGGTGAGGCTGAGCCAAAGGGTTCTGTTTAGCATAATCTCCACTCGGGAGCATCCATCAAGGGCGTTCTCTCAGCATGAGAAATTCCCTGCGCACGTTGGAGTTTGATTGACTTTGGAGCCCCCCTGCTGCAGGGATTCTTAATCCTACACCGAAGCAGTTACAGCAGGGAGGTGAGAATTAATTTCTGCACTTCAGTTTCACAGATTTTATGCGCTTGGATAAAACAGAGGCGTTTTCTTGCTCCACATCAATCCCAATAGGTGCTGGGGAGGCGGCTGAGAGGTACATTATTAAGGGCCAGCTTGACTGCAGCGCTTTTTTCCCCTCCCGTTCATTGAAGCAAAGGCATTTCCTTTTTTATTCAAATAGAGGATTAGGCTTTTCCAAACACACATCATTTGAATCATAGAATAGTAGAGTTGGAAGAGACCTCAAGGGCCATCTAGTCCAACCCCCCGCTAAGAAGCAGGAAATCGCATTCAAAGCACCCCCGACAGATGGCCATCCAGCCTCTGCTGGAACAAGAAACATGAGGATCCCACATATCAGCACAAAGTGGCTCAATCATCCAATTTTTAAACTTCTTGAAAACTGGCTCGCTGGTAGTTTTCATGTTGGTGGAGCAAAGAAATGGCTCCAGGTTTTAGTCTCTCCAGGTTTTAGACTATAAAGGTCCATCCAAGAACCTGAACCCTATCTTCCCAAATAAAATTCATTTACATTTCAGACTATAGGTGCATCTCCATTGTTTACTTAATGCAGTTGGACACCACTTTAACTGCCATGACTCAGTGGTGCTATGGAATTATTGTAGTTTGGGTTTTTTAAAAGGTCTTTAGCTTTTTTGCCAAAGAGTGCTAGTGCCTCACCAAACTACAATTCCCATGATTCCATGGCATTGAGCAATGGCAGTTTAAGTGGTGCCAAACTGCATTAATTCAACAGTGTAGATGCAGAATGGACTCCCTGCCCACTGATATGAAACCCACCATACTGCTTTATTAGTTTTATTTATGTCTTAGACTTGCGGAGGGCTAAAAAATTAAAACTATTTATTATTTATTTATTTATTTATTTACAGCATTTATATTCCGCCCTTCTCACCCCGAAGGGGACTCAGGGCGGATCACATTACACATATAGGCAAACATTCAATGCCTTTTAACATAGGACAAAGACAAACAACATAGCTCCGAGCGGGCCTCGAACTTATGACCTCCTGGTCAGTGATTCATTGAAGTTAATTGCACTGGCTTGCTCTCCCGTCTGCGCCACAGCCCCGGGCTCACTTATCCAACATAGAGTCTCACTTATCCAACATAAACGGGCTGGCAGAACATTGGATAGGCGAATATGTTGGATAATAAGGAGGCATTAAGGAAAAGCCTATTACACATCAAATTAGGTTATGATTTTACAAATTAAGCACCAAAACATCATGTTATACAACAAATTTGACAGAAAAAGTAGTTCAATACGCAGTAATGCTATGTAGCAATTACTGTATTTACGAATTTAGCACCAAAATATCATGATGTATTGAAAACATTGACTACAAAAATGTGTTGGATAATCCAGAACGTTGGATAAGCGAGTGTTGGATAAGTGAGACTCTACTGTAATGCTGTTCCCTATATATAAAATGATAAAATAAAGATTAGCTTTTGGGATTTTAAATTTTTTTCTTTAAGCCATAGATGTTTAAATCCATGGATAAAAATCCATTAATACAGTGGGCCAATTAATAATATAAAATAAGCAATAATAAAACAGAAGTAAAGGCATACAAATTGTAGCAAAATTGCCCATCAAATAAAAACAATTTACTCCATCACAGACATTAGAAGAGCTGCAAAGTCAAGAATAAGCCATGAGAGGAAAGACAAAGATCCACCCAGAGGAAAAGTGTTCTTGCCATATGAGCATGCCTGCCATTGATGTGGGCAAAACATCAGGAGAGAATGCTTCTGGAACATGACCATACAGCCCAGAAAACTCACAGCAACCTAATTTAAAAGAAATCACTTTAAAAGGCAAAAGATAACAATCAGTGGAACAGCATACTATTCAAAGTCTTTGCCATCAAAGCCTTTGTGTTTATATGTGCTTTCAAGTCACATCTCAGTTTATAACTAGTCTGTGAATTTCATATGGTTTTCTCAGGAAAAGAATACGCAAAGGTGGCCTTTCAGTTCCTTCCTCGGAAATATAGCCTATGACTCTCCACACCATTATATTTCTGATTTCTATGCATGGTTGTGAAAGCTGTGAAGAAAACTGATAGGAAGATCAATTCATTTGAAATGTGTTGCTGGAGGAAATTTCTGCAGATACCATGAATTGCTAAAAACAAAACAAAAGGCAAATGAATGAAACAAAACCTACAACAAATCAAGCCTGAACTATCCCTAGAAGCCTAAATGACTAAACTGAGACTATTGTACTTTGGACATTTCATAAGACAGACCTCATTAGACAAAAAAAAACCCAATAATGCTTGGTAAGATTTAAGGCAATAGTAAAAGAAGAAGAGTGCATTACATGTCGGCAGATGCATTCAAAGAAGTCAGTTTCATTTGCTCCAAATTCTTGGAATTGCCTTCCTGGACATTTGTGAACTGCTCCTGCCCTTGCTGTATTTATTCTTCAGTTGAATACATTCTTTATTTGCCAAACCTTTTGGAATTTCAGTTTGGCATTGTTTTGTAGTCTTGTTCATTTCGATTACATTGGTCAATTCACTTTTTATTATATTGGGATTGTTTGTTTCTTTTTGCATTTTATGTAGGTGATTTGGTTTGCAAGAGTATTATACAATTGTGTTGTTGAAGGCTTTCATGGCTGGAATCGCTCGGTTACTGTGAATGTTTTGGGCTGCAAGGTCATGTTCCAGTAGCATTCTTTCCTAATGTTTCACTTGCATCTGTGGCTGGCATCTTTAGAGGTTCTGTTGCTAGTGAGGCAAGTGGGGTGTGTATATAGCTGTGGAATGTCTGTTGAAGCAGGTGTTAATGTTTCAGTTAGTAACCTTGAACAGCATTGAGTAGTCTTGAAGCCATGCAGAATCCATCAGTGAGGGTATCTGCATAAAGATAGCCTGGGCTTTGTTGCCTGGAGGCATCCTTTGTTTGGGAAGTGTTAACTGGCACTTGATTGTTTGCTGTCTGGATTTCTTCTGTTACTGTCTTGATTCTGGTGTTATTTAATACTGATTTGTTTATTTGTATGGTTTCCTCCTTTCTGTTGAAATTGTCCACATGCTTGTTGATTTAATGCCTTCCCTGTGTAGACTGACATGATGGTTATCAGAGTGGTCTAGAAATTTTGTGTTCTCAAATAATATGTTGTGCTCAGGTTGGTTCATCAAGTACTCTACTACAGCTGACTTCTCTGATTGGATTAATCTGCAGTGCCTTTCTTGTATTATACAGTTTTGTGTTTTGTTTTTCCTCTTTCCCTCTGTGTATGACTTTGTACGACATATATTTTAAATTGCTCACCTTTCACGGGATCCATTGTTTTTGGTTGTTTTACTGTAAAGTTTCAAACTTTGTTTCTGTTTCTAAATACATTATAACTGAACCCTCGGTTTTGCTTCTAATGTGATACATAAATACTGTAAAGTGCTGTATACATTTGATGATGCTATTATCAGCATCATCGGTTGGGTCCAATGACCAGTCATAATTATGGATGTTCTTCTCTTCTTTTGAGAGGAACTCTCTGGAAAGTCCAGCTCATCCAATAACCCCTGATTCTAGTTTTAACCAGCTGCAGAGCTTCTAAGAGGCCAAAATCAATAAGACTCCCCCAGATAAGCGCCACTTTATGAGTGATAAGCATTGTTGACTTGGCCAGCTTTGTGCTGCTTTGCAAACCATAAAAGATTCAGTACACTAAGTACTTCAAAGTGTATTAAATGGAAAATAAAATCCCTGCAAAAGCCCTCTTGCAAAGCAGATATTTCTCCCCTCCGTAAATCCTCCAATGAGTTTGCATTAAAGAATTTCATATGACAGCTTTGGAGGGAGGCTGCTGGCTCAGAAGTTGACCCCGCCAGGCGGACAGAGAGTAACTGGGCTGTGATACAAAGTGAGATTGGGCATCCTCGGGCATTTTGTGTTACCATGAAAGCCCAAATAGGAGGCACATGCAGGTCATACCAACCCTTCCACTGCTTCTTTGAGACAGTTCAAAAGTGGCCGGGCAATTTCACAGAGGGTCAGCTTAAGACATTGGACCACTTGAGGCAAAGTCGCAAAAATTAGAAATGGTGGGATGGTGGAGCTAGTAAAGTGCTTCTTTTAAATTCTCCCAGGATAGACTAAACTCTTTCCTTTCACCAATTGCTCAATGGGGATTGTTCCTTTTATGATAAAAGTTAGGCTGCAGTACTCACATTGACCCAATTGACCACATTGATAAGTTGACCCAAGTTGTTTGGATTGAATTTTTGACTACTATTTCAAGATACATACATACATACATACATACATGAGTGCAGGCAGTCCCTAAGTTATGAACAAGACAGGTTATGTAGGTTTGTTCTTAAGTTGAATTTGTATGTAAGTCAGAATAGGTATATTTTTAAGTGTTTTGTTGTTTATTTGTTCAGTTGCTTCCGACTCTTCATGACCTCATGGACCAGTCCAGGCCAGAGCTCCCTGTCAGCCATGGCCACCCCAAGCTCTTTCAAGGTCAAGCCAGTCCCTTCAAGGATGCCATCCATCCATCTCACCCATGGCCGGCCCCTCTTCCTTTTTCCTTCCTTTTTCCCCAGCATCATGATTTTCTCCAAGCTTTCATGTCTTCTCATGATGTGGCCAAAGTACTTCATCTTTGCCTCTAATATCCTTCCCTCCAGTGAGCAGTTGGGCATTATTTCCTGGAGGATGGACTGGTTGGATCTTCTTGTGGTCCAAGGCACTCTCAGGATTGTCCTCCAGCACCAAAGTTCAAAAGTGTCTCTCTTCCATCACTCAGACTTCCTTATGGTCTAGCTCTCACATCCATAGGTTACTATGGAGAATACCATTGCTTTGACTATGCAGACATTCATTGCTAGTGTGATGTCTCTACTCTTCACTATTTTATCGAGGTTGGCCATTGCTCTCCTCCCAAAAAGTAAATATCCGGGCTGTCTTCTTCGTGCCTAGAAATATAAAGTCTGTCACTGCCCCCATGTTTTCTCCATCTATTTGCCAGTGATCAATCAACCTGGTTGCCATAATCTTGGTTTTCTTGACATTTAACTGCAACCCAGCTTTTGCACTTTCTTCTTTCACCTTGGTGATAAGGCTCCTCAGCTCCTCCTCACTTTCAGCCATCAGAGTGGTATCATCTGCATCCCTAAGGTTGTTAATGTTTCTTCCAGCAATTTTAATTCCAGCCTTGGATTCCTCAAGCCCTGCATGTCGCATGATGTGTTCTGCGTACAAGTTGAACAGGGAGGGTGAGAGGATACAGCCCTGCCGCACTCCTTTCCCAATCTTAAACCAGTCTGTTGTTCCCTGGTCTGTTCTGACTGTTGCTACTTAGTCTTTATACAGATTCCTCAGGAGACAGACAAGGTGACTTGGTATCCCCATACCACCAAGAACATGCCATAGTTTATTATGATCCACACAGTCAAAGGCTTTAGAATAGTTAATAAAACAGAAATAGATGTTTTTCTGAAACCCCCTAGCTTCCTCCATTATCCAGCAGATATTGGCAATTTGTTGTAACTCCAGCCATATCTATCTATCTATCTATCTATCTATCTATTGTAGCTATGGATACGGTTAACCCCCCTATGGTGTTTGTTTTGTTGTCTTTGCCAATGTTGAGAAGATTTCACATCACTTGTAAGAATTGGATTTTGAAAAAATTGGCTTGTTGTGAAAACAAGGATTGGAGAGAAAGCTTCAGCTGAGGCAACTTTTTACCATGATATCTCTTTCAGGAATGACTGTCCCTTCCTGTTGTTTCACCCTCATTCTTAACTCTAAGTCATTTTTAAGTTGGATATTTCTAACTTGGGGACCATATTTAGTACTCTATGCAGCCCTAACACTGAATCTCAGCCACCAAAAGTTATAGCGTTGTTGTCTGGAATTCTTCTGTTTTCAGAGTGCTACTTCTTATTTACTGTTCTGATTTTGGAGTTTTTTTAATACTGGTAGCCAGATTTTGTTCATTTTCATTGTTTCCTCTTTTTGTTGAAGTTGTCCACATGCTTGTGGATTTCAATGGCTTCTCTGTGTAGTCTGACATGATAGTTGTTGGAATGGTTGAGCATTTCTGTGTTCCAGGCATGAATCAATCAGGGGCAGCTAACAGGTCTGAACAAAGGATTCTCCCAGGCCAAGATGTGAGGCTGAGAATGCCATTTAATGCTAACAAAGGTGATTGATTACAACATTCACACTGGCCTCCACCTAGGAACGTCCACAGATATATAAACCTTCCTTGCTTAGTTTTCTCCATATACCTCACAACCTCTGAGGATGCCTGCCATAGATGTGGGCGAAACGTCAGGAGAGAATACTTCTGGAACATGGAAAAACAAACAACAACCCTGTGATCCCAGCCATGAAAGCCTTCGACAACACCAAAAGTTATCTTTCCATTTCATTCTGCCAGGCTGCGATGTCTGGTCAATAATATACAAGAGGCTTAAACACCCGTGTTTCCACCTCCAATTCAACTGAGCAAAGCTATAATTTCTGGGCAATAATAGACAATAGGCTTAGGCATGCATCATTCCATCTCCAGTCCAACCAAGCAGACAAATCCCAGCTGCGTCTTCCTCTGATGCCAATGGATCCAGGATTCCTGGGAGAGAGGTGTGAAGGCAACAACAGACAGGCCTCTTGCATAAGGGACCCTAATGAGGAGGCAAGAACAGATTCAAACAGGGCTGCTGAGAAATGTACCTCCCGCCGTTCCTCGCCACAGGAATGGCCCCAGCTAAAATAAACAGGCTCCTCAGGGGGTTTGACAGGGTTGTTTTGATTATCCCGGAGATGAATCCTCTTGTCCTTTGATTCCCTGGTATTTCTAGAGCCTGCAGTGCTGGGTAGCAGCAGGAGTTTATAGTTTGTCTATCCCAGGAGCAAGTGAAGGCAGTGATTTATAGAAGGAAGTGGCTATTAAGAACTTCTCCAAAACACAGACTCAGAATAGCTGGATTTTCACTTGTCAAGACAGTAATTGAGAAGGCTGTCCTTCCCCTGAAGAGAAGCATTGACTTGTCATTAAAGATGTAAAAGGTGCCAGGTTTGATTGTGTGCAGTGAGTGAGTGTACATAAAGGAGGACTTTCCCATCACTCCTCAATGGAGGTGTCTTTAAATTTAGATTTGTTTTATTGTATTGTGTGCTTTTATATTGTTATGTCCGGGCATGGCCCCATGTAAGCTGCCCTGAGTCCCTTCGGGGAGATGGGGCGGGGTATAAGAATAAAGTTATTATTATTATTATTATTATTATTATTATTATTATTATTATGATTTCCTGCTGAAAGCAATGGTTTGATATTTAGACTACAACTTTGGAGGCCAGAAGTGCATCTACGTGAGATATGAGCAAACTGTGGCCCTCCAGGTGTTTTGGACTTCAACTCCCACAATTCCTAACAGCCGGTAGGCTGTTAGGAATTGTGGGAGTTGGAGTCCAAAACACCTGGAGGGCTGAAGCTTGCCCATACCTGAGGTTTGATTCTAAGACTCCTGTGGATATCAAAATATATGGAAATTCGTTCCTATTATATGCCCTACCTGCAGGCACCAACCAATTTTTCTGCAATGCTAGAAATAAAGCTTAATAGTGTAAAGCTAGAAAATGTTGACCATTTCCGCTACCTAGGCAACCACTTCTCCACAAAAGTCAATGACACTGAAATACAGCATTGTATGAACTCTGTGACTGCAGCAATTTTTCTCAAATGAAGCAGAGAATTATGAGGACTTGGACATTCATAGGGATACCAAGATGCTTGTCTAGAAAGCCTTCCAACTCTTATATGCCTGTGAATCATGGACAATCTAAAAACATCACTCAATTTCTGGAACGATTTCATCAGCGTTGCTTCTAAAAATCCTAAGAAGAAGACAGGTGGACAAATATTAGCATTCTGGAAGAAGAAGTAAAGACCACTAACACTGAAGCCATGATCCATCACCATCCCAGAATATCAAGGCAGAAAAGCCCACAATATCTGCTTTGAACTGGGTTATCTGAGTCCACACTGCCAAATATTCCAGTTCAAAGCAGATAATGTTAATTTATTTTCCAGATAATTTATTCAGCTGTGTGGAAGGAGCCCATGTGGATCCAGAATAAGTCTCTATAGTCAACTCCGCTCCCATCGCCAAGACTCTACTTCTGGAAGACAATCAGACTCAGCCACGAGGGATTGTCTATGTGAGATAGATAGATAGATAGATAGATAGATAGATGGATGGATGGATGGATGGATGGATGGATGGATGGATGGATGGATGGATGGATAGATAGATAGATAGATAGATAGATAGATAGATAGATAGATAGATAGATAGATAGATAGATAGATAGATAGATAGATGATAGATAGATAGATGATAGATAGAGCTGGGAGAGAGAGAGAGAGAGAGAGAGAGAGAGAGAGAGAGAGAGAGAGAGAGAGAGAGAGAGAGAGCTGGATAGATGGATAGATAGATAGATAGATAGATAGATAGATAGATAGATAGATAGATAGATAGATGTAGCTGGATAGATAGATAGATAGATAGATAGATAGATAGATAGATAGATAGATAGATAGATAGATAGATAGATAGATAGATAGAGCTGGATAGATGGATGGATGGATAGATAGATAGATAGATAGATAGATAGATAGATAGATAGATAGATAGATAGATAGATAGAGCTGGATGGATGGATAGATAGATAGATAGATAGATAGATAGATAGATAGATAGATAGATAGATAGATAGATAGATAGATATAGATAGATGTAGCTGGATAGATAGATAGATAGATAGATAGATAGATAGATAGATAGATAGATAGATAGATAGATAGATAGATAGCAAAATCAATGTTTGCTTTTGGGGATTCTTTTTCCTTACTCATGCAAGCCTTTATTACTGTTAACAAGCCATAAGGCAATAAAACATTTATATCCATCTTTAACACATGTAGACATGAACACAGTATGGGAAGTATAAATAACCATGTTGTAATGGAACAGTTGGATATGATTACCTGCCGATACATACATTTTTAAAACGGCTGAATAAAATATGTTTAAAACTCAGTACAAAACAAATACAATTATTACAGATCCAATGTATAAATCAAATATGTATTAAAATTGCACATTATTACAGGTAGGCAGGCTTTAGATGTCTCTTTTTGTTTGCTTTTGGGTATATATATTCAATCCGTGTGTGGTTGAATCTGTTGATACTGAATCCATAAATAAAGGAGGCTGAATATACTCCATAGGATATCCATATACAAGACAAATTTCATGCACAGTTGAGAATCAGAGCAAATACAGTAATTGTAACGACAGTTGTTGTTGTTGTTGTTGTTGTTGTTGTTGTTGACACAAAGAAAGAGTATGACACAGCAAACAAGATGTATATGTTGGATTTCATATCACAAAAGCACAAGTCAATCACTTCCCAAGTGTCTAGGACTGTGTGATGTATTTTCAGATGATGCGTGCAGATTCCAGTAAGGTGGCCTTTTGCAGTTGACAGATCGTAATTTTGTCAATGTTTATTGTTTCCAAATGCCAGCTGAGATCTTTTGGCACGGCACCCAGTGTGCTAATTACCACCGGGGCTACCTGTACTGGTTTATGCCAGAGCCTTTGCAGTTCAATCTTGAGTTTCTGATAATGGCTGAGTTTTTCCTGTTGTTTTTCATCAATCCAACTGTCACCTGGGATGGCGACATCAATAATCCAAACTTTTTTCTTTTCCACAACCGTGATGTCTGGTGGGTTATGTTCCAAAACCTTGTCAGTCTGGATTCAAAAGTCTCACAGTATCTTTGTGTGTTCATTTTCCACTACCTTTGGAGGTTTGTGATCCCACCATTCTTTACTGCTAGGAGGTGATACTTGTGACATAAATTCCAGTGAATCATTTGGGCCACATAGTTGTGCCTCTGTTTGTAGTCTGTCTGTGTGATTTTCTTACAGCAGCTGCGGATATGATCGATAGCTTTGTCAGCTTCCTTGCACAGTCTGCATTTTGGGTCACTGAGTGATTTTTCGATCTTGGCTTTGATTGCATTTGTTCTGATGGCTTGCTCTTGGGCTTCAAGAATCAGGCCTTCTGTCTCCTTCTTCTGTGTTTCATTGGTAAGCCATAGCCAGGTCTTCTTCTTATCAACTTTTCCTTCAACTGCCCATGCAATGCTTTGTTGTGCCAGCTGTCAGCTCTAGTTTGTAGTGCAGTTTTCTTGTACTGATTCTTTGTCTGCTCTGCTTTGAGGAGTTTCTGATTTTTGACTTCAACCAAAGCAGGTTCTTCACTTTGCTTTACCTATTCTACCAGGGCATGTTCTTCTTCTTTGACTGCTTGTTTTACTTGTAAGAGTCCTCTGCCACCAGATCTTTTAGGCAGATATAGCCGGTCAACATCACTGCGGGGGTGCAGTGAATGATGAATGGTCATAATAATAATGATAATAATGGTTATTATTGTTATTATTATTATTATTTCATTTCTTACCCACCTCTCCTAGTGGCTTGAGGCAGGCTATAGAATAATTAAAGCACATAAATATTGTAAAAATTCTACAAATGCACATATTAAAATATATTTCTAAAAATACATATTAAAATAAAATTATTTTTACCTATGTTTGTTTAATTTGTTTAACACACTGAGCCTCCAGTGGCTGTGTGTGTTAAAGCGCTGAGCTGCTAAACTTGCAGACCAAAAGGTCCCAGGTTCAAACTCGGGGAGCAGAGTGAGCACCCGCTGTTAGCTCCAGCTTCTGCCAACCTAGCAGTTCGAAAACATGCAAATGTAAGTAGATCAATAGGTACCTTTCCGGCGGGAAGGTAACGGCGCTCCATGCAGTCATGCCGGCCACATGACCTTGGAGGTGTCTACGGACAACACCGGCTCTTCGGCTTAGAAATGGAGATGAGCACCAACCCCCAGAGTCGGACACGACTGGACTTAATGTCAGGGGGAACCTTGTTTAATTTACTGTATGATTCTATACAGAAAACATCATTTGCTTTCTGTGAATGAGCAGATGATGATTGATATATGGTATATATTCTGTATCTCAAAAACTAGAGTTGATAGTGGAAAACTGTTGCCATTTTTGGATTCAGCAGGTCAAATATACACAAAGACAAGGCAAAATGGTTAAGACTCCAAAATGTGTGTTGACCGATGATCTGCCAATGTCAAATTCACAAAAGTGGAGGGACACCTATCGAAGGAGGACTCTTAGATTACAAGTCTTGTAACTCTTTCCCATCTGCCATAGTAGCTAAGACACCTGCAAGCCAAAACATCTGCAGGGCCAAAGGTTCCAATTCTAGCAAAGGAAGAGTGTTATTTTCCACCATGTCCTTGCAATGAGAAAGATTTAACTTTACACTATTTTTACATTAGCGGAATCCTTGTCTCCTGTTCTGTCTGATTTCACTCCATCTTCCACTTGTCACTGACAGATCATCAGGAATGGAAGGAGGCGGGAGGAGAGGCGGGTTCCTAGCAGGCAGGTAATAAACACCTGTCAGGTTTTGATTAATGGCCTGGCAGTGTTGATGCACAGAAAGATAGGGATAAAAGCCAATGGAGGGAAGAGGTGTGAAAATGTCTTTTTTTTTCCCCAACACCTGAGAAGCTTAATTAAAGTGCATTTTTATTAACACCTTGCTCTCGATTTGCTTCTTTTTACCGGAGATAAGTGTCTGTTTTCTGGTCCAAGTCTCAGCACCTTGCAGAAGTGTGAAAAGACCAACTTTGTTCTTTTGCTTGTGCTCCCCTATGTTGTCTTTGCCAAATCAATTTGTCAGAATATTTGCAATCTAATTTCCAGGATGACTGTGGAATGAACGTAATTTGGCATGAATTTGACTGCCGTGGCTGAATGCTATAGAATGGCAGAAGTTACAGTTTTACTAAGGATCCTTCCACACAGCCATATAACCCAGAATATCAAGGCAGATAATCCACAATGTCTGCTTTGAACTGAATTATCGGAGCCCACACTGTAGTGGATTGATGATGAGAAATGGAAGTTCTTACGTGTGCCCGCGATCCAGAGTCACCTGCAGAACAATAGCATGCCACTCAAGTTTGCAGAACAGAAAATATAGGAACTTTACTGATTCCAAGAAATCAAAATAACAGTAGTATTCACAATAATCTCTCTGATCACTTACAGAAGTCTACAGTCCACAAATCTGCTTCAGAGAATAATAATAATAATAATAATAATAATAATAATAATAATAATAATAATAATAACCCTAACCCTAAGGCCAAGATCGAAAAATCAGCTGATGACCCAAAATGCAGACTGTGCAAGGAAACCGACGAAACCATTGATCATATCCTCAGCTGCTGTAAGAAAATTGCACAGACAGACTACAAACAGAGGCACAACTGTGTGGCCCAAATGATCCATTGGAACTTATGCCTCAAGTACCACCTCCCAGCAGCAAAGAACTGGTGGGATCACAAACCAGCAAAGGTCGTGGAAAATGAGCACGCAAAGATACTGTGGGACTTCGGAATCCAGACTGACAAAGTTCTGGAACACAACACACCAGACATCACAGTTGTGGAAAAGAAAAAGGTTTGAATCATTGATGTTGCCATCCCAGGTGACAGTCGCATTGACGAAAAACAACAGGAAAAACTCAGCCGCTATCAGGACCTCAAGATTGAACTTCAAAGACTCTGGCAGAAACCAGTGCAGGTGGTCCCGGTGGTGATGGGCACACTGGGTGCCGTGCCAAAAGATCTCAGCTGGCATTTGGAAACTATAGACATTGACAAAATTACGATCTGCCAACTGCAAAAGGCCACCCTGCTGGGATCTGCACGCATCATCCGAAAATACATCACACAGTCCTAGACACTTGGGAAGTGTTCGACTTGTGGTTTTGTGAAACGAAATCCAGCATATCTATCTTGTTTGCTGTGTCATACAATGTCGTTGTGTCAATAATAATAATAATAATAATAATAATAATAATAATAATAATAAGTTTATTTGTATACCCCACCCCATCTCCCCGAAGGGACTCGGGGCGGCTTACATGGGGCCTTGCCCGATAAAACAATCAAATATCAAAACACAGCAATAAAACAGTTATCCAATAAAAACATCAATTACAGTAAAAACAATAGTTAAAATCAACATAAAACATACAATATTAACACTGGAGACTAATTCATAGAACCCAGACAAAGTGCAACATGTGCCGAAATGGGCAAGGTAATTTCACAGTTGAAATGGACAAAGTGCAATATAGCATTGGCAACACCTCGAGAATGGGGCAATTCTAAAATGGGCAGATAGATCAGTCCGACACAAAATTAAGTATCAAAGGCCTTTTGAAAGAGCTAGGTTTTTAAGTTCCTACGGAAGGAGAGGAGGGTAGGGGCCTGCCTGATCTCTCTAGGGAGCGAATTCCAAAGCCGGGGGGCTGATTTTTCTCCCTCGTTTCTCAGCAGCAAATAGGCCTCAAAATAGCAAGGCCTCTCTCCGAGTACACTGCTCTGTTCACCAGCAGTACTCAGTCAGCATTGAAAACTCGTCCAAACAGGTTCTGCAGCAGCAGAACAGAAACAGTATCAAATCAAACCCCAGATATTTGCAGCCTCAGCCAGTCAGCTTCGTGCACTTCATTTTCCAGTTAACATACAGTGCCTTTGCAAACCATGACACACACTGCCATATAATCCAATTCAATGAGGATTTAATACAGTTGTGTGGAAGGGGCCTCAGTGTTTACCTTTCTGTGCCAAACATGCTGGGGCCTCACCAGACAACAAATCATACGATTCCATAGTATTGAGTCATGGTAGTTACGGCACTGTGGTTTTGCATCTCTCCTTGCTAGAAATAGGGCTATACAAGATTATCACTTGGGTGTCTTTTGAGAACACTTTAGAGCAGGCATGGGCAAACTTTGGCCCTCCAGGTGTTTTGGACTTCAACTCCCACCATTCCTAACACCTGGTAGGCTGTTAGGAATAGTAGGAGTTGAAGTCCAAAACACCTGGAGGGCCAAAGTTTGCCCATGCCTGCTTTAGAGAATCAAAAGCATATATACAGGGAGAGAGAAGCAAATTTCTGGAATGTGAGCCCAAAGTCAGGAACAAAGAAAAACTCATTCAGTTTAAGTATACGTTTTTTAAGCTAAAGGCATTCATTTGCTTTCCAAACTGGCAAAACAGAGGTGCTGCCCGAAGGTTAGAAAGCTGGTGAACAATTTTTAGGTAAAATGGCTCACTTTACTCACATGTGGAGTCAGCTTCACTAAATCATGGATTTGGAAGCCTGGCACACCTCACTAATCAAAAACCAGATTAAGGCATGGACAAGTTTGAAGGCAAAAGCAGAGGTCTTTATTCTCAATGGCCAAAGAGGATGTCAGCAGAGCAAGCATTCAAAGTACTGACATAGCATAGTGGAAAATACAGAGCATTTATATTCACTTTGAGAACTATTTAGAAAACCCGTGCCTGCCCCTGATTGGCTGAAAAGCAGGCCCAGCTAGGATCCGGGTTCCTGTTGGCTGGAAACTCCATGGAGCGGCTCTAGTAATTGGCTCCTGCTGGTGGTGGGAAATTCAATACACTGTTGTTTGTTGATTTGAAGTGTTAATCCGTTTAATGGTTTGCCCCTAAGGATTGAAAGGAATGTGATGTGGCAATATGCGAAAGAGTCCACAATTGACTTAATGGTATAGGCTGGGTGAACACAATAGGACAAGTCCAGTATACACAAAAAGCAATTACAGGTGATGGCTAGGAGAATGGGAGAGGACTGCTTATACCAGGCATGGGCAAACTTTGGCCTTCCCTCCAGGTGTTTTGGACTTCAACTTCCACAATTCCTAACAGCCGGTAGGCTGTTAGGAATTGTGGGAGTTGAAGTCCAAAACACCTGGAGGGAGGGCCAAAGTTTGCCCATGCCTGGCTTATACAATGCTCAGGACTGACAGGCCAATTTCTTTTAACCTCAGCTGGTGTGTCATCAAATGACAACTCCCAGGATTTCAAAGCATTGAGCCATGGCACTTAAAGTGGTGCCAAGCTGCATTTATTCTACAGTGTAGATGCAGAATGGACTCACTCCCCGTTGATACGAAACCTGCCATACTGTTATTTTATTTTTATTTATGTCTTGGATTTAGAAAGGCTTTTGGGGTTTTTATTGTTTTGGATTTTCTTCAAGCCATAGATGTTTGAATCCGTGAATCCAGAATCCATAGATACAGTAGGGCAATTGTAAATAAAATAATTTAAAATAAGTAATAATAAAATAGAAGTAAAGATGCAAATTGTTGCAAAACGCACCCTATGACACACACACATGTAGAACAACTGGATTAATCTTATGGCCATAATTTTACTAACTTTTTAGGTTGTTTGTGAGAACAGTATATACATGGTATTTCATATTTCAAAGTATATGGTAGTAATTCTTTTTAATCTGAATTGTTTTTTTTACTTTGCTGCAAGGCAGGGAGTTGGACCGGATGGCCCCTGCAGTCTCTTTCAGCTCTATGATTCTAATATGTGTTTTATAGCATGTTGACATTAATTAAAGCTGTTGTTGTTCTTGTTGTTATATGGAGCTTCTTCTGAAAACAATCGGTTTTATTGGCATTGTTTTATATTTTGTTTGTTAGCTGCCTTGAGTGCCTACATTGGGAGAAAGGTAGGATAAAAATTAAGTACATAAATAAATAAATACAGCTGCTTGGCTCCCAATTGGGACCAGGTGTCAGGGTCACTTCTAAGGCTGAAAACTGGAAACAGCTCTTGTATCTTGAAAGGTTGTGTAAAAGAGGAAATTTCAACATGTGTTGCTTGTTACTTGGTTGCATGACAAGCATCATCTGCTGACGGTCCCTCTTCTACACAACTGTTAATGATACAAAAGTTGTCTCCAGTTGTCAATCTGGAGACCTCATGCACACTTCAACAGTTACACTGGTTTCAACAGTTACACTGGGCCTGGGCTGTGGTGCAGGCGGGAGAGCAAGCCAGCTGCAACCAGCTGCAATGAATCACCCTGACCAGGAGGTCATGGAGCCTATTTCCTTTCTGGGGGGTACTTTGGGCAATAGCTTGAAGCACGGAGAAATACACAACACCAGGAATACATTATTTAGTGTTTCATATTAGTATTAAGATAGTAAGCTGAGCTCTTTTTCCTTCCATCTGAAAAGTGCTTCACATATTAAGAAGTAATAAAACCACTGCAAGCGATGGCCTGAATTGCCCTACAATGGCCAGAAGGTCAACTGAAATATGCTGTTATTGACTGAAGGATCTTTTGACCAATGTTGGGAGAAATGTAGGCCCGGGCTGTGACGCAGGCAGGAGAGCAAGCCAGCTGAAACCAGCTGCAATGAATCACTCTGACCAGGAGGTCATGAGTTCGAGGCCCGCTCGGAGCCTATGTTTGTCTTGTCTTTGTTCAATGTTAAAAGGCATTGAATGTTTGCCTATATGTGTAATGTGATCCGCCCTGAGTCCCCTTCGGGGTGAGAAGGGCGGAATATAAATGCTGTAAATAATAATAATAAATAAATAAATACATAGATAGGCTGCTTACTTTTAAAGCATTGTTTGTCTTAGGACAGGCATGGGCAGACTTTGGCCCTCCGGGTGTTTTGGACTTCAACTCCCACAATTCCTAACAGTCTACCTGGAGGGCCAAGGTTTGCCCATGCCTGTCTTAGGACCAGGACCCTTAAAACATCTATAGTGAAATGTGTTGCCTGTGATGCTGCTGAATTACACTATGTAACAAAATTGGAAAAATGTTCTGTTCCTGGTTTGAAAGTGTTATTTCCAGTTTAATTGTCTGATCTTTACTTTGAAAGTACAGTAGAGTCTTGCTTATCCAACATAAATGGGCCAGCAGAATGTCGTATAAGTGAAAATGTTGAATAATAAGGAGAGATTAAGGAAAAGCTGTGCATTGTTGAGAAACAGCTATTTCTAGGCAGCAATGCACTGCGGGCCTCTCCAAGCTGGATGCTTGCCAAGAGGGATGAGATGTGGCCAGTACAGACTTTTCCCTCCCGGCAAGCACCCAGCGCTTGGAGAGGCCCACTGTGCATTGCTGCCTAGAAAAACAGATGTTTTTTTCTAGGCAGCAATGCATAGCGGGTCTCTCCAAGTGCCGGATGCTTTCCGGGAGGGACAAGACTTTTCCCTCCCGGAAAGCATCCGGCACTTGGAGAGACGCATTGCGCATTTCTGCCTAGAAAAACACCTGTTTCTCAACAATGCGCACTGGGACTCTCCAAGCAACAGAACCCCCCAGAGGGGTGAGACATGTGTTAGGGAGAGTGTATAGCGGAACCAGCAGCGTCCAGTTAACACCATGTGCAAAAGACTCAGACCAGGCAGAGGAATTGAAAGAACAAAGGAACTTTACTTGTTGAGTTGAAGTTAAGTAAACAGTTCAGCAATCGTACAATGTCCTTGTAGTTGCATAGGATCAATAACTAATCAATCAGCAATCAATATATCCAGCATAGCATATTTAAACTGCTACTTGACCGTAGCTAGAGAGCCTGTCTTTTCTGTGCTCTCCCTGCAAGCTCAGATTCCCAACTGACAAACCCAGCCATCTACCAGCAAACCAATACATTGTTTGAGGCGTGGCTTGCCTCTGCAAAAAGCTCAGCTCCCTTTTTTGCAGAGATCTTTTGCAAGCAACTTTGCAAGGATTTCTTTACACACACACACATAGCAATTTGGTGCAATAACATGGTGGGCGTGTCAGATAATATTGAGTGTTGGATAAGTCGAAGTTGGATAACTGAAACTCTACTGTAGTTGTTATATGCCAGGAACTTTGTTTTTATGGCTGCTACAAACTACATTGAATTGGTTGAGACTCTGGAGAAATTCATTGAAAAAGCAGGATGTCCTACAATTTTTTTAAATAAACTTTCCCCATGTTTTATGATAGAACCAATTAAGAAATGACATTTGTAACCCAGAAATAAGAATCACATTATGCTTCTTTGAAGATATCTATATATAGGCTAGATAGATAGCCATCTGTCAGGTATGTTGCAGGTAGCTAAAGTAAGTAGTGGATAAGAACATATGACTCCTTAGATCCATTCACCTTCTAAAATTATTCAGTTCCACAATTCTATGCCTGTTATATTAGCTTGCTTATCATGACATGTTGTCAAACCACTTCTTACTGACAATCTCTTCCATTGTCCTCTTCCTACCTAGCCTTCTAACTCATCCTATCTAATTCTTTTCTCTCTGTTGAACAGCTCTTACCATCAGGACATTTCCCCCAATATTTAGGTGGAATCATATTTCTTGAGAGGATTGGTATGATATTTGGAATTATAACGTTAAAGAACTTAGGTTATAATTATACTAGAGCAATTATTCCCAACCTTTGGACCTCTAGATGTTTGGCACTTCACCTCCCAGAAGCCCCATCCAGCTTGGCCAATTGTCAGGAATTCTGGGAGTTGAAGTCCGAAATATCTGGAGGACCAACTGCTTCAGAGAATTCCAGCACCCTAATGAATCCTGAGTACAAATCCCACAATTCCATATAAGATGGTACATAAGATGACATCTACCTGCCTTAGCTATGCTGTGGACCCACCTCTGGTGTCTTTATCGTGTATCTTAAATGACTACCAATCGAATTTTGGCCCAAGTCTTTTTTTTTAAGATATCAGAAGTTTGGCTCACAACCTCTGAGGATGCCTGCCATAGATGTGGGTGTAACGTCAGGAGAGAATACTTCTGGAACATGGCCATACAGCCCGGAATACATACATGATCCCGACCATGAAAGCCTTTGACAACACTTTGGCTCTTTCCTTCTTAACCCTAGAGCAACTCTATAAGATAGTTTCAATTAGGCATTAGCAACTGGCTCCATGGGATTTGAACCCAGATCTCCCTTCTCTGAATTCTAAGGCATGGGCCTGTTACATCACACTAGATAAGTGATTCGGGGTTGATCCAGATTTTTCTTGGAACTGTGAGCATCAAGCAGAGCCAAACCCAAGAAAACGCACGCAAACAGCAAGGTTTATATAAGACAAACAGTAAGCTGCTATTTCCCATGGCTGGCCATTTCAAAGGAAGTTTGTTTTGATAACAAGAATCTGATCATGGAAGGAAGATGCCTCACAGGAAGCAAAGAAAAAAGAAAAGAAGAAGAAGAAGAATATTTAAATAGAAACCTTGTTTGTTCTAAGAGGACATCAAAAGGTTGATCATGAATAAACAGCTTGTCAGGGAGGAACCCAGGAAATGAACAAGGAATCAGATAAACAGCAAGGATGCCTTTTTCCCAGGCAGCCAACATCTGAGCTAATAGCCGAGGGAGAAAATGAATAAAAGCAAATAGCCATGTGAGCATTGCAAAATTGCTCCATGCAAGTCCATCAGCTACTGCAATGACCAGCACTGGTAAATAGTCAAATCAGTGGCCAGAATTTACTGTCACTGTTAACCAGTGTTTTGGACTTACACATCACTAACTAATCTGCATTCACAATCCCTTCCTCCTCTTCGTCTTCCTCTTCCTTCTGCTCCTCCTTCTCAGACTACTATGCCATGCCAGCTCTCAATTTCATCATTTTTACTTCTAGTGTGACTTTTAAGTTTAATTTGGTCTAAGACTCTTCTAACGTTTTTTAAGAAGCACACCTTTCCTGTCCCAAAAAAACGGTCCCCATAACCTTCCTTGCAAGCATTTGCAAAACAGAAGAGCGATCCAGGACGAGTGTGGGGGAAAGTTGAGAGCATGCACATGCGCAGCTGCGGGAAGGGATGCCCGCCTGGTTGAGGACGCAAGCCAAGCGGCAAAGTTTGGTGGGGAAGGACTTTCCAAACTCTTTTATCGCTATGATAACTGCCTAGATTTCAATGGGGACTATGTTGAGAAGTGGTATTTGGGTCTGGCTTTCAACTGCATATGGTAAATGTTTTCTCCTATACTTTGTTCATTTTTAATTCCAAAACGTAATCTACTTTCTGGATAGCCCTCGTACCAGAGAGATGTGTCCAAGGGGTTGACTAGGCATAAATGGTGGCCAAAAGAGCCTGTTTACAATGCTCAAACTCTCCACTGGTAAATAGAGAGTGACGAAAGAGGTCCTCCAATTAAGTAATGGCTACTGTCATCCTGGTCACCTCCTTCTTGTCGATTCTGAAGCAGAACTCTTGACCTCTCGGTCTCATACATCATTGCTTGGCACAAGCTGGTGGCTCTCTCCAGTTGCTTGGAGATGCGCTTTGTGGGAGGCTTTTCATGTGCTAAGTGAAGCTTTCCCTCTAGACACAACAGCAACTCAGGAGAAGACAATGTGACCCTACATTGCAAAGGTCAGCTCCTTAGAAGCACATCACTGGGGAACTCCAAGGGGAAAGGTCAGATAAATGGCTCAGACTTTTCATTATCCGATACCCAAGGGGATGGAGAGAGGTTGCATGGGCCAGCTCTGTTTTGTCTCCGGTGTGTATGTGCAAGAGTCCAGCTGGTTGATATCAACTCTCTCGTAGACAGTTCAAAAGAGAGCTTTCTATGGAGCTCAAAAGAGAAGTCCATTGAGACTCATCTTAGTGACCCATGAAACCAGACATAGCTGCCCGTAAAGTGAAACAGACTATTGGTTTGTCTAGCTCTGTACTATCTACTCTTATCGGCCAAAGCTGCCTTATCAATTACAAGCAAAAGGATGGAACCATGTAGGTGGTCTAAGGATAAGATGCAATGCTCTAGTTATGTACAGTAGAGTCTCGCTTATCCAAGACTCGCTTACCAAAGGTTCTGGATTATCCGAGGCATTTTTGTAGTCAACGTTTCCAATATATCATGATATTTTGGTGCTAAATTCGTAAATACAGTAATTACAACATAACATTACTGCGTTTTGAACTACTTTTTCTGTCAAATTTGTTGTATAACATGATGTTTTGGTGCTTAATTTGTAAAATCATAACCCAATTTGATGTTTAATAGGCTTTTCCTTAATCCCTCTTTATTATCCAAGATATTCGCTTATCCAAGGTTCTGCCGTCCCGTTTAGCTTGGATAAGTGAGACTCTACTGTATTTATTTTCATATGTAATTTTTATTCAAGAAAAAAAAAACACGACAGATCAAACAAGCAAATTTGGGGGATATATAACACTAAAAACTATGCAACTACATTTGACCTATCACTACACATACATAGACACAAAAACAAAATAAACAAACATGACAGATCTACAAACTTCCCACTCACTATCTGATGGTTTTTATCACCTATTTGTTGCCCTTTAAATACATCAGAGTCTTGCTTATCCAACCTTCGCTTATCCAACGTTCTGTATTATCCAACACAGTCTGCCTTTTAGTATTTAATGCTTTTGTAGTCAATGTTTTCAATACGTTGCTATGTTTTGGTGCTAAATTCGTAAATATAGTAGTTACTACATAACGTTACCGTGTATTGAACTACTTTTTCTGTCAATTTGTTGTGAAATATGATGTTTTGTTGCTTAATTTATAAAATCATAACATAATTTGATGTTTAATAGGCTTTTCCTTAATCCCTCCTTATTATCCAACATTTTCACTTATCCAACATTCTGCCGGCCAGTTTATGTTGGATAAGTGAGACTCTACTGTAATACTTATATAATCACACTTCTATTTTTGGTAACACTCTACTAATTTATGAATCCTCCAGTTGACAAATACCACATTATTGCTGGGAAAAGGTAATGGAAGCTAATCATAGAATTGCACTATTGGTTATATCATAGAAACATGGAAAAGAGTTATTAAACTGCAAACATTTTGGATTTGTGGTCTGCACCAAAGGTTGACAATGGCATACGAAAGTTTAAAAATGGCTCACTGAAAGATTAAAAATAACAGCCACAAAAATTAAGTCTCTGGAATAACAACTACAGTAGAGTTTCACTTATCCAACATAAATGGGCCGGCAGCACGTTGGATAACCAAATATGTTGGATAATAAGGAGAGATTAAGGAGAAGCCTATTAGACATCAAATTAGGTTATGATTTTACAAATCAAGCACCAAAACATCATGTTATACAACAAATTTGACAGAAAAAGTAGTTCAATAGGCAGTAATGCTACAATGCTACATAGTAATTACTGTATTTACAAATTTAGCACCAAAATATCACGATGTATTGAAAACATTGACTACAAAAATGTGTTGGATAATCCAGAACGTTGGATAAGCGGATGTTGGATAAGTGAGACTCTACTGTACTTGCAAAGTAAGCACTGCGCAATAAAACAGGAAATAACACTTTAAAACCAGGAACAGAAAACTTTTTGAATTTTGTTACATAGTGTAATCAAATCCATGAAAGTGAAAGCTGCATATGTGGAACTTTGTTTCATGGACAAAATTATTAAGAATATTATATGAATACTGCATATGCATTATATATGAAACATAAACCATTTTTGTGCTTGGGTCCCACTTATAAAATATTTCATTGTGCACATAAATGCAAAATTCAGGGGTTCCTAAATCCAAACTATTTCTGGTCCCAAGCATTTCTAATAATGGATGCTCAATAAGTAAAAAAATACCAATAGAAAAGGGAGCTCCCAGTGGTGCAGCAGATTAAACTGCTGAGCTGCTGAATTTGCTGACCGAAAGGTTGGTGGTTCGAATCCGGGGAGTGGGAGAGCTCCCGCTGTTAGCCCCAGCTTCTGCCAACCTAGCAGTTTGAAAACATGCAAATGTGAGTATTTATTTATTTATTTATTTACAGCATTTAAATTCCGCCCTTCTCACCCCGAAGGGGACTCAGGGCGGATCACATTACACATATATGCGAACATTCAATGGCTTTTAACATAGAACAAAGACAAGACAAACATAGGCTCTGAGCGGGCCTCGAACTCATGACCTCCTGGTCAGAGTGATTCATTGCAGCTGGTTGCAGCTGGCTTGCTCTCCCGCCTGCGCCACAGCCCTACCTGTGTAGTACCTATTGAGTAGATCAATAGGTACTGCTGCAGTGGGAAGGTAACAGCACTCCATGCAGTCATGCCGGCCACATGACCTTGGAGGCGTCTATGGACAACGCCTGCTCTTCGGCTTAGAAATGGAGATGAGCACCAACCCCAGAGTCGGGCACAGCTAGACTTGATGTCAAGGGGAAACTTTTACCTCTACCTTAATCAATAGAAATGAAAGGCTTTAAAACATATCAGTTAAGAAACAAATATAAAAAGCAAAACACATTATGGAAATGGCTTTCCTTTCCCAAAGACCTGTGGAAACAACAGAACAAATCTTTCCTTTTTACTTTGGAATAGTGGAATAGTCTCGCCTTTCTTGGAAGTCACTTCCAGAGCCTTGGAGCTACCACTTTAGCAACTGGCACATTCTTTATCAATGCCGAGTATGATTTATCTCACCGCTTCCCTCCCAAACCATATAATGGAAACTTGGAGTGTGTTCCCAGAAATTGTAGTTAACCACTTAGAAGGTACAAATGCTTGTCTGTATGATGGAAAATAGCACTGCAAGAGATGAAATAACCAGCCGAAATGTTCAAATGCAAATCTCTGCTCCCATTTCCCATCCATCCTTGGTCCCACAAAACAGCTTCGGAAATTTAATTCCCCCCTGGTTTAGCCACTCAGTCCAATCCCCGACAAAGAGGCATAAATGGGTTTCTAAATGTCAGCTAGCTTCTAACTCTAAGCTGATGGATGCTCAGAGCCTCTTGAAGCAGCAAATCGCTTTCTGTTTTAGCAGCTTTCTGTTACATTGTGGAGATAGTCGACAGGCTTCCCCGATAATGTGAAAGAAGTGTTAGAAAAAAGCCTTTGGATGGCTAGATTTTGGCTCAGATGCCTGGTAATTGCATGACAAGGCCAAGCTATTTCCCTTCAAGGACCATCATGGAGGTTTTAGAATTAAAAAGGGGGAAAAAAAACCAATAGCATGTTTCTCTCCCCCAAGGACAACTTCAAATCAGAATGCTTTGTGAAAAGCCTATGTCAAGCCATCAAGCCATAGAGTGAGCTGGATTATGATTGCAATCTGTAAAAAATGTGATGACTTTAAAATGGATTTCCAAGCCCAACATCCCCTGGTTGGAAAATGAGAGAATTGGTTCGGCTTAGGAGTAGTGATAGGAGAAAATGGAATTTCATGTTAGTGACCTATTGTTCTCAAAGTTCGGCATCTTGACCTATCCTGGAGACTATTCTAAGCATTATTAGAAAGGAGGGCAAAGGCTGGTTTGACCCTCCAAGGGCTGCAATAGTCCTGCCTCTCTGCTCCATAGTTGGGGATAAAAAAATAAAGGAGGCACAGTATTAAAGCTGATTGTTGTCGGTCTCCTGTATCCACAGATTCTGTATCCACAAATGCAACCCTCCGTGGATTGAAAATACCACCCCACCACATTTCCAAAAGCAGTCTTTGATTCTGCCATTTTATTTTAGGGACATCATTTTATTATGCCATTGTACGAGGGTTGAATGAAAAGTAATGCCTCCACCTTCGTAACTCCTCAACAGATGGCAGTACTGATATGCAGCAGGTACTGGCTTGAGTAGATCAATAGGTACCGCTCCGGCGGGAAGGTAACGGCGCTCCATGCAGTCATGCCAGCCACATGACCTTGGAGGTGTCTACGGACAACGCCGGCTCTTCGGCTTAGAAATGGAGATGAGCACCAACCCCCAGAGTCAGACATGACTGGACTTAACGTCAGGGGAAACATTTACCTTTACCTTACTGGCTTGTTCAGTAGACTCTCCTCTACAGTTCCATTTGGTGGGGATGGTTGTGTTGTTAAAGTGCGAAGTATGGAACCCTGCGCAGATGGTCGGTCAATACGACTTAAGCAATCAGTCATTGAATTCTTGACAGCAGAAGGTGTCACCCCAAAGGAGATTCATCAGACAATCCATCTGTTCCCGATAATGAAAGAAGATCTGCAGGGACATCATTATGCTTCTGATGACAATATTGAGAGAACTGTGAGACGCTGGTTGTGGAAACAGAGTGTCGACTTCTTCCGTGACGGCTTCAGAAAACATGTTCACTGTTGGAAGAAATGTATCCAATTGTCTGGTGATTATGTGGAAAAGTGAATAGTGGTAATTAAAGAGCACATTCTAAGGATTATTTCTGTGTTTGATTTATTAAAATATTCCCATCCAAACCCAAGTAATGAAGGTGGAGGCATTACTTTTCATTCAGTCTTCATATATAAATAGGATATGCACCCATGGATTTAAATATCCACAGCATTACCACTGGAATCAAACTTGGCAGGTACTAAAGTTCCACTGTATTTGCAAAAAAATAAAATATTACCAAAGTTTCCTCAGTTTTAATGTCCCAGATCAAAGTGGTATTTGGGAGTGAGATTGAAATGTTGTTGATCCATAACCAGCAGCATCCAAGTCATTTCATCAAGCTTTTTGCTTCCCTTTCTTATTTGGTTCTTTTTGAATACTTACCTTCCAGAGTTGTATGTTTTCTGGGCTGTATGGCCATGTTCCAGAAGTATTCTCTCCTGACGTTTCGCCCACATCTATGGCAGGCATCCTCAGAGTGTTCAAAATGGCATACATGGATTCCATTATTTACACACATATATTTATCCTCAAAACAACGGGTCAATATCCTGCATAAAGGAGATGTGATGTAGTTGTGCATTCATGGAGTTCCATGGCAATTGTGCATTACTGACTTATAATGCCATGCAGTTGGATGTGCCAAAAATATGAAATGTGCCATTGCAATGCCCAATGGCATCATGTCTGCAACAGCTTCCAAGACCTTCAACTGAATACAAACTTCTGCATTTGGCAAAAACCCAAACCAGTTCAATAGCCAACATGGTCAATGCCCATGATGGAAGGGGCCATCCACGCTGTTAACTAGAAAAAGTTACTTTTCAAAGCTCAGCACCCAACACAATTGGTAGCACTTATATTCTGCATCCTTAGGAGACCTGTCCTACAGAAGGTATGGCCAAGATACTATTGATCTTTGGCAGAAGGTGTCCACACGACTCTTTGGCTGCCTGTGAACTTTGATCTTTTGGATCTATTAATCCCCAGTTTGAGGGCATAAGGTTTCTTAGGGCTTTCACCTACTTTGATTGCAAGTCTGTTGTAATTTGAGAGTCATGATGGATGGTCCCCTTTGTTCTAAGCATCTGTGACAATGATTCAAAGTAAAATAGGACAAGTGCGCTCAGCCTATTATTCATTTGTCCATCCCGTCCCCCCACCCACCCATCAATTTTCAATTTTTTTCCCCAAAAGAATAAAGATACTTTGCTCAATTGACTTTAGGTTGAAGGAGAATAGGGCCTTCTACCCAAACAAGCATGCAGCAATGCTGAGCTGACCTAAGTCTGGGTTGGGTGTAACTTGCTCATTTTTTTAGAAAGTCCATAAGCTTAATTTAGACACTATAATTGAAGGCAGTGATGTCACAAGGCAGGTGCCAGTGAGATCATGGGCCAACAACTCTTGGAAGTCAACAACCTCTGAGACATAACTGATAGTGATGTTATTTGCCTTCATGACAGCTTTGACATATGGCAACCCTATGAATGCTAGACCTCTGAGAGTTCAAGTCATCAACCATCCTATTCAGATCTCTGGGTTGCCAGTTCCAGACTAAAACCTGAGAGTTATAGATTGCTCCATGTCGTTAAGTATTATGCATGAACTACCAAACTCTGTTGTGCTCAGCTTGTCATTCAGACATACAGAGAGTATTTTTCTGCTTGGAAGTTAAGTCAGAAGTATTATCTGCAGGGAGAGTTTCTTGATCAACATGAAATGAGGAGATTTCTTCTCGCTTACTTGTGGGGATGATTCTAACCAGAAAGTGATTGAAGAGACAAGTGGAGGGTGAGTTTGGGCACCAAAACTAGGGTAAGAATTGGAAAAACTAAATGAGTAAATACAAGAACTTGAAGAATCTTGGGGAGTGACTGTTGTGGTAATCTCTGAGCGGTTAGACTCAATTTAACCCTGTCTGGGGGAGATTCCACCAAAAATCAACAGAGTAGCAAAAGCAAAAGCTTTCAAATGCAACAGTTACTTACATGGGACGAGCAAAGAGAAGCCTTTGACCATTTAGGATTGCAATGGACTGCAGAGTCTCAGTAAAAGTTCAAAAGTATTTATTCAGGTAAAAAGAACTCCATTGTAGATAGAAAGGCTTGGGAGCTGTCTAGTCTACTCTAGACTGGTTTCTAAGGAAAAATAAGAAAGGAAAAATAACAAACATCTAAATAGTTACATCTTGCCAGGAGAGATGGCGAGATGCTTCTTGTTAGCTAGAAGAACAAAGGGAGAAGAGTGAACCAAAATGGTTCCAACCTCATGGTCCAGTTTATTGGGGCCATAAAAGACATTCTGACCAATGAGAAGTTAGTGTCCCTAGAGATTCACATTTCTACTAACTTCAAAGTAAGGGATGTGACGTAAACAGAATAGAGTGAAACACAGTAAAGCCTGCCTAGGCATGTTTTGGAAACAGGGAAAGGATTCCCTCAATCTAACTCTATCATCTATCTAACTACATATAGACTTGAGTAGTCCAGGATGATTCCTAATAGTGACAAATCAATGGGCCCTGAGACATGGTAGTAAGCTTCTATTCTACTAGCTTTTCATTTTGCCTGGATTTATGCAAAACCTGAGAATTCAATTCATACCTTTGTCTCCAACTTGGAAATGCCCCAGAGGTCTGGCATCCCTATGTAAAACCAAAGGTGTTGCTCCCTTGAATGAATCAACCCACCTTTAATATGGTCTTCTTTTTCTACTGCCATTCTTCAGAGGGAAAGGTTTGAAGAAACAGTTTGTAGACTAACCTCTTGAGAAATAGATTCACTTTGGGAAATCCCTCCATGTTAATAGATGGGGTGGGAACCATACTTGATCCCCTTGTCAGAACAAAGATTGGTTTGAACAGTGGTCACTTCATTTGGCTGATTGATAACCACAGACCCAATTCTCCTTAGCTTCTAAACCAAACAGGATAAGGTCTCCAGAGTATTTAGGTCTCCAAAAGTGTTTCAGAAGGAGGCTAAACATGTTATAATCAAACTTAATCTTACAAGTCTGTAAGCAGACACCATTTCTGCAGGGAGCTTCCTTTTATAGATTTTGAAGCTGAATTTAGAAGGCGAAGACTGTGCTGCTCCAGCAGTGCCCTTATGAAGAATAGACTCTTCTTCCTTCAAGGACTGGAAACAGACAGTAATAAATCCCTGTAGGGTTGGTCTTTTCTTTGCACACAGACAGAGAGGCTTACCTTTATCTGATCTGTGTTAAAAGAGGAATTGGAAGAGAGAGAGAGAAAGACAGAGAGAAAGAGACAAAGAAGGAGCTGGTTCCACTGTTTCTTTGAGGGAGGGACTGTATCAGTTAGGCATTGTGTTTGTTCATGGCAGATTCACAAGATGAATGGCTGCACATTATCAATGAAGATCAATTTGTGACTACATGAATTGCTGTTGCCCCTTATCTGACATCAACAAAGGTGCCTGAATGACCAGGAAGAAGGTGGAGAGATCAGCTGTCTCCTTCCTTTCCATGGACACCTCTGCTGATGGCTGTGTTTTCTTGTATGGACTGGGTCATGATCTACTGGCTGGTGTAGACTTGCCTCAATTTGTGATGTCCTGCCCAGAGGAAGAGTCTTGAGATGGAAAAAGACAAAGAAGATAAATAACTCCAGTCATGGAAGTGGCAGAAGAAGGGTCCCTTGCCAGGGGAAATCGTCGCCCTGACCGGTTGATGAGTCAGGTCTAACCTTCTTCTCACCAGTCAGACTACTTAAGCATCAGCAAAGTGGCACCGACAAACGACACCTCAGACGTAGATTATCTGCTGATCCCAGCAGTACTATACATTTATTTACAGACTATATACAATACTAAACACCATCACTGTCAGGACACATGTTCCCTCGGGAAGGGCAAAGCATGGCACGTCCTTTCAGCAAGCGGAGTCTGTTTTCAGTGCTAGCAGGCACCTCCCCACATTCCACAGTTCATGACAAATGTTCCTCCACACAGTTGAAACAGAAGTCTTAATCCATTGGCCCTGCAGGCAATCAATCAGGGCTGGCATGTAATTAACTCCTGTGCTGCTGGAAAGCTTGCCGGAACACATACACACAAGCCAACAGCTACATTTCACTCTATAATAACAAATGCACTAACATCCCTATCATCACATGGGTGTCCTGAATATCATTGTGAAGATATGGAGGCACTTCATACTGTAGAGCAGGGGAGCCAAACTCATTTTCATTGAGGGCCACATCAGTTTTATGGTGGCCTTCAAAGGGCCGTTGAATCCATAGACTGAGAATCCATAGATACAGAGGGCCAACTATAATTTTTTTACATAGTGATCAGTGCTCTTTAGTTTTTACCCAGTTTGGATCCACAGAGGTTATACTGAATGACAACTCCCACCATGTGGACTGAGAATAATGGGAATTGCAGCCCAATAGCACTTGTGGCTCTGAGGTCAAGTAACGATTAAAGGACATTTTAAAGCCAGACATCAGTCAGGTGCTTTGAATGCGATTTCCTGCTTCTTGGCAGGGGGTTGGACTGGATGGCCCATGAGGTCTTTTTCAACTCTATGATTCTATCATATTCACAAGCCTTGCATATAAACAGAAACTCCACTATCCTGACTAAATGCAGCTTCCCAAATGTTACCATATCACAGCTTCCATCACCTCTAGTCATAATGTCTAATGATGAGTAATGCAGGAATTGCAGTCCAGCATTTGAAGGGACCCATAAAATGACATGTGGACTTTGAGTTTAATTTTAAATTGCTGGTTGCAAAGCAACAAGAACTATCTTGTTTTAAAGGAATACACTGAGCTAATTTGGCCTCCTGGACTGATAGACAACTGGATATAAATTATCTCAGCCAAACCTATTCTGTTGCTAGATATGGTCAGCACCAACACTCCCTTTATAGCTTCATCTGGTTTGTGGATCCATTATGTACTCTGAATGATTATTTCAGGTTTGGACCATATCTAGGACTGCTTTTACCATATAAGCCTCAGAAGGCTTGGTCCATTTCCTGCTTCCAATGAAGTCCTACGCATGACCTGGGACTGCTCTGTTTTCTCTACCTTTTGCTCTTGGGCATTTACCTGGCAGCTTGCCAGCTTTTAACAAGACAAAGTTGTGGGATCTGTTTCAGGGAAGTGAGTTTAGTTCCGTGACCATCCACTTGAATGTTCACATTAAAATGCAACATTGGATATATCAGTCCACTGGCATGTAAGACACCAGCTGCCACCATGATGTATTGAGAGTCATACCAATGTCAGTTTTGTTTGGTGTGTCTTGCAGCGGTTCTGCTGGATCTCAGGCAAAAGAGCATTTTCCTGCCTTTACTACCAGGAGATGTCAAGGACTGAATGTCTGACTTTCTGCTTACATTAGTCTGAGTCAAAGCATTGGCCTTGGAATTTGTCTGCTCTGACCTCTTGGGCTGTTGTAATAGTTAAACAAGCATTACACCATCCAGCAGAAGTCTTTCCCAGATTTCATTCTTTCTAACAGGGATTGAACCCAGGACTCTGTGCATTCAAAGCAGGGGGTGCATTGTTGTCCTGTGACCTGTCTCTAAATCTGTCCAGCCCCAGACTGTGAGATCAGATCCTGTGAGTCCAGACATCCTTCTCTACACAACCTCATCTGCACAAAACAATCATTGTGAAAGATCGGTGAACTTCCCTATTAAATCCAAAATTGAGATTTTTAAAAAACTTTTTGGGGCAACTATGGCCATGTTCTCTGGAGCCCCATCTACACTGCCATATAATGCAGTTTCATTATGGCATTTATTTATTTATTTATTTATTTATTTATTTATTTGCAGTATTTATATTCCGCCCTTCTCACCCCGAAGGGGACTCAGGGCGAATCACATTGTATATACATATAAGGCAAACATTTAATGCCCATATACACATAGAACAAAGACAGAGACAGACACAGAGGCAATTTAACCTTCTTCTGAGGGGATGTTCGATTCCAGCCACAGGGGGAGCAGCTGCTTCATCATCCACTGCGACGGCACTTCCTCATTCCAGTGGTGGCTGGATGATTTTTAGGGAGTCATAAATTAGTTAAATTAGCTTGCCCACTTAGTAAGTGGTACCTTAATTTCCTACTTGATAGATGCAACTATCTTTCGGGTTGCTAGGTCAGCAACGAGCAGGGGCTATTTTTAATTTTTAATTGTCGGGTGCTCACCCTGCCACGGGCTGGCCTCAAACTCATGACCTCTTGGTCAGAGTGATTTATTGCAGCTGGCTGCTCACCAGCCTGCGCCACAGCCCGGTCCGGCTGTTTAATTGCATTGAACTGGACTATAGGAGTCAACACTGCCATATAATCCAATTCAATGCTGATAAACGGCATTGTGACCATGCTTTATCTGGCAGTGTAGATGGAGCCAGCACCAAATTTAAATGAGTAGAAACTAAATGCCACCAAAGAAGGAAATTCAGGGCCAGAGAGGGGTAAATTCATTTCCATTTTACTAGCATGATTTCCTATTTGGCCAACTTTCCTCTCGTTTTTCCTTACTGTGCTTCCTTTCAGGGCTGAACATGGGATTTGTCATGGGTCTACGACATGTTTTAATTCCAAGGAATTTCCCTATATCTTCTGAGACCTACCAGGAGGAAAAGGACCACATGTTCGATACAGCTGGATGGAAACATCCAACTCCTTTCTGAAGCTAAGAAGCACGGTTTTGACATTTGATATCCTTGTCCAAAATAACCCTTTGGTTGCATCCTTAGTAAAGGGGAAACAATTGCCTTGGGAACATGGCAAGGCAATTCCAAGCAGGCCTTGCTATGGAGCTCCACCCAAGCTGACAGTTTCATGAACCGCATTCAGATGTCCCAGGCAGTGGCAGAAGACAGACCGTCCCATCCGGTTCTCCTCGCCAAAAGCGAACCAGCTGCGAATAAGAGGAGAAAGCGGGGAATGGGTGTGGTGTGAGAACACAAGCAGGGAACCTCCGGAGGCCTCAAAACTCTGCTTCTCTTTTTGTCTGAAAGACATTGATGCTATCAAGATGGTCAGTTTGGTGTCTTGCCTTTAAAAATGATTTTAGCCACATGTTGGTTCTTCAGTGACCTCCAGCAACCCAGAACCAAATTTGGCCTCCTTAGGATTTCATTTCCATCTCCTAGGTTTCTTCAGCTGACCACATCCCACTTTTTCTCTTCTTGTAGAGACAAAAAACAGGATATAAATGAACATAATCATCATCATCATCATCATCATCATCATCATCATCATCATCATCATGTCGTCGTCGTCGTCTTCCAAATTCAGACTGACAGAGTTTTGGAGCATAACACACTTGACATCGCGATCGTGGAAAAAAGCAAAGTATGTATTGTCGGTAATACTCTTGACCTTACGATCGTGGAAAAAAACAAAGTATGGATCATCGATGTTGCAATCCCAGGGACAGCAGAATTGATGAGAAGCAACTGGAAAAGTTTACACAATATGGGGATTTAAAGATCGAACTGCAAAGACTCTGATACAAGCCAGTCAAGGTGGTCCCATTAGGTGCAATGACTAAAGACCTTGGCCTGCACTTGAAAACAATTGGCGCTGACAAAATTACCATCTGTCAGCTGCAAAAGGCCACCCTACTCCGATCTGCATTATTCGCCGATATATCACATAGTCCTAGATACTTGGGAAGTGTCCGACATGAGATCTAATGCAACAGCCAGCATAATGATCTTATTTGCTGTGTACTAATCTTGTTGTGTATCACATAATAATAATAATAATAATAATAATAATAATAATAATAATAATAATAATGATGATGATGATGATGATGATGATGATGATGTTCAGTGGCATCTCTGCTTCTATACAATAGATGCAAAATCACACAAAGTAGCATATTGCCAAATGCAGATATGTATGATTTTGTCTTTTGATGGCATCTCCTATTTCACATTGCCTGTGCATTTGGTGTTACATTGAGTCACCCAATGACACAATTCACTAACTGGGCAGCATTGCACAACCTTTGCAAAATTTTGCAAGCGTGAAGTTATACTCCATCTGCTTGATATGACCTCTCAGTGAAGGTTCAGTCTATTAAAGTGAATTGCTGTTGTTGTTATTGTTGCTGCTGCTGCTGCTGCCGCTGTTGTGTGCCTTCTAGTCATTTCCAAATAACGGTGACCCTGAGGTGAACCTGTAACAGGGTTTTCTTGACAATATTTGTTCAGGGGAGGTTTGTCATTGCCTCCATCTGAGAATGAGAGAGGTTTGCCCAAAGTCACCCAATGCATTTCCACAGTTAATTCTACCCTGTCTCCAGACCCATTGTCCAGTACTCAAACCACTGCTACAAGTTTCCTCTCAAATGTGTATTCTGGAGCCCAGAAACATAAAGTTTTGCTCAGGAATTGCATGAAATATTCAACAGAACAGTTCCAAATCCTGCTATTGTGTTCCTTTTGGCCTCATTCCATAACACATCAAGTTTTCTTTTCAAAGTACCAGTAAGTCTCTTTCAGATGCAAGCAATCGTGTAGACCTGGAAAACTATTTTCTTTAGCATAAGGTTTCATGAATAGTCCACAAAAGCTCCTACTAAAATAAATCAACTAGTCTTAATTGGTGCCATAAGTTATGTTTTCTCTTGATTCTTTCCCTTCTTTTTATATAAGTTTACTAGCTGTGCCCAGCCACGCGTTGCTGTGGCGAAGTATGGTGTTATGGGAAATAAAGTATTGAGGAATTGGTGGTAGTTAAGGTAAAGGGTCCCCTGAGCTGAGTGGGTTGCTAGGAGACCAAGTGAGCAGAGCTTAGCCTTCTAACTGGCAGCAATTGGATAAAAACAATTATTCCTCTCCCTCTAATTAGGACTTTGTTTTTCTTTTCTTTTTGTTGTATCAACCTAGAGGCATGGATGAGGGGTTGTGATGTCAATTTTCGAGGTTGTGGGGTGTTTACTTTTGTTGTTTTGTCTGCTGCCGTGATGCCATCACTCTTTTATATATATAGAAGGTAAAGGTTTTCCCCTGATGTTAAGTCCAGTCATGTCTGACTCTGGGGGTTTGTGCTCATCTCCATTTCTAAGCCGAAGAGCCAGCGTTGTCCGTAGACACCTCCAAGGTCATGTGAGCGGCATGACTGCAAGGAGAGCCACTACCTTCCCGCCAGAGCGGTACCTATTGATTTACTCACATTTGCATGTTTTATACTGCTAGGTTGGCAGAAGCTGGGGCTAACAGCGGGCGCTCACTCCGCTCCCCAGATTCGAACCTGCGACCTTTCAGTCTGCAAGTTCAGCAGCTCAGCGCTTTAACACGGTGAGCCACTGGGAGCTCTGCAACAAGTTTAGATTCTCTGAAATCAATTGCAGATTGTTTATCTCTATCAGGAATTCTGAAATCCAAACGATCCCCATGGTTGACTGAGATATGACATCTTTGCTTTTTGATGGTTCAATATACACAAGCTTTGGTTCATGCACAAAGTTATTTTAAAATATTGCATATGAAATTTCCTTTAGCCCACATGTATAAGGTGTATATGAAACATAATGAATGTCATTATTAGATTTGCGTCCATTATATATATGCAAGTATTCCAAAATCTGGAACTAAATCAGAATATGGAACATTTTGGGTCCCAAGCATTTTGGATAAAGCGTATTCAACCCGTATCTGGATTTATATGGGCTCAACAACCAACAGGCAAGCATTTTAAATTATAGAGTAGATGTATGCCTTTTGTAACTACTCATGTCAGACTCATGTCATTTTTCTTCTGGCTGAAGGAAGCTGCCACTGGCCATTAGTAAATTCTTCATGGCTGTCACCAAGGTATGTGGTCTCCTGGTCACAGTGTTGCCCTTGGAACTGGAAAATGAAAAGCTAATAGAAGCAACCATTAATTTTGAAAATGCATTATTTATTATTCATGTTGCTATGTAACACAGATGTCTGCGAGCGGGGAGGAAATAATACTACATTCAATATTCAAGAACAAGCAGTTTGACATGAGTCAGTTAAATTGTTATTTTTTTCTAGCTGTGTGGACGATTTCTGCCGATGGCTTGGTGCATTTAATATATGTGTTGCAACCACAGCTGACAGCTATCTGGATCAACAAATGTTTCAAAAGGCATTTCAAGAGACATTTGCCATGTCTCAAAGTCTCTGTTTAAGGGTGGGGAAGAAGTATCTTCTGTTTATAACTAAAATAATAATTTTAAAATATATTTTTTCAAATAATGATGCACACTACAAGGCGTTACTGTTCAACACATTTCTTGGAACTGAATTCTTGGGGCCAGAATTATGGATTTGGGTTTGACCTTTGGAAAGTTTAGGGTAGAACAGGCATGGGCAAACTTTGGCCCTCCAGATGTTTTGGTCTCCAACTCCCACAATTCCTAACAGCCTACCGGCTGTTAGGAATTGTGGGAGTTGAAGTCCAAAACATCTGGAGGGCCAAAGTTTGCCCATACCTGGAGTAGAAGGTAGCAGCAGGTAACGAAGAGGTACCATAGATTGTTGTACATGGAAATAATGGAAGTAAATAGTTTTTGATTTATTGAATACAGTTATATATTACAATTATATATTTTTGCTATTTAAACTATACATATTGCGAAATTATGATTTTTTTCTCGAAGTGACACACCACCCAAGTCATGCTAGGTTTTTTGGTGAATTGTGACACACCAAGCGCAAAAGGCTGCCCATCATTGCAATAGACCGATGTATAAGTTACCTAGATTTTTTTGAGGGATATTGCCGAATGTATACAGTCATTCCATCTGGATCCAACTAGTAAATAAAACTAGAGCAGGGCTTTTGAAACTTTCCACCTGAGAAGTGTTTACGTGACCCTCAGATATATAGGTATATAAAATAGGAGCCCTCGGGTTAAACTGTTGAGCTTCTGAAATTGCTGACCAAAAGATTTGTCAGTTCGAATCTGGGGGTGGGCTCCCACTGTTAGCCCCAGCTTCTGCCAACCTAGCAGTACGAAAACATGCAAATGTGAGTAGATTAATAGGCACCGCTCCAGCCAATAGGTACCGCTCCGGTGGGAAGGTAATGGCACTCCATGCAGTCATGCCAGCCACATGAACTTGGAGGCGTCCATGGACAACGCTGGCTCTTTGACTTAGAAATGGAGATGAGCACCAACCCCCAGAGTCGAACACGATTAGACTTACCTAAAATAGGTACAAAATCAAGCATTTACTGAAAGCAAACCAGCATTTGCAAAGCTTCCTAAACAGGCTGATTTTCTTTTCTTTTTTTCTTTTTTTGGAGGGGCGTAAAGTATAGCTGAAGCATTTTTTTGCAGAGTCCACATGCAAGCTCATATGGGTGAACACAATCCATCTGATAACTCAAAGCTGATCGCATACAGTGGTGATTCCCAAAGTCTAGTCTTTCAGGTGTGGACTAGACTAGCTCCGGCTGCAACTTCTCGAAGCCTCAGCTAGCTTGGCCAATTATCAGGGATTCTGGTTACTGATGTCCAAAACTGGAAGATCAAAGTTTTGGGAAACACTGAAATAGGATTTTATGGATCAAGAGCAGCACTTTGAATTGTGCCCAGAAATGAACTGGCAGAGAGTTGTCTAGTGTTCTTCTCGTGTCTAGTCCCCTTTGAAAATCTTGCTTCAGCTCTTTGGATCGAATACACTTCAAAGCTAGACCCTCAGGGAGAGTGTTACTATAATCCAAAGGGGACATAATGAAGATATGTACGAGGGTTGAATGAAAAGTAATGCCTCCACCTTCATTACTTGGGTTTGGATGGGAATAAATCAAACACCGAAATAATCCTTAGAATGTGCTCTTTAACTATCACTATTTACTTTTCCACATAATCACCAGACAATTGGATACATTTCTGCCAATGATGAACAAGTTTTCTGAAGCTGTCACAGAAGAAGTCGACACTCTGTTTCCGCAACCAGCGTCTCACAGGACCCATCATGCATATAAGCCAAACAAAGCAATAATGTGACCCACACATTCTTGTGAAATGCCGATTATGCTTGAAATTTCTCTCTGAGTGATACGATGATCGTCCTGAATCAATCTGTCAACTTTTGCTTGTGAAACTCGGTCATTGCTGTCACAAGATGTCCAACTCTTTGTTTGTCACACAAGTCAGATGTTCCGACCTCAACTTCTTTAAACTTACTTACCCAACGACGCACAGGACTCACATCAACACAATCACCATAAACAGCTTGCATTCTCTGATGAATCTTCTTTGGGGTGACACCTTCTGCTGTCAAGAATTCAATGACTGCACGTTGCTTAAGTCACATTAAGTCTGCGCAGGGTTCCATAATTCGCATTTTAACAACACAACCTTTCAATGCTAAGGCTTCCCGCCAAATGGAACTGGAGAGGAGTGTCTACTGAACAAGTCAGGACCTGCCGCAGACCAGTACTGCCATCTGTTGAGGAGTTACGAAGGTGGAGGCATTACTTTTCATTCAACCTTCATATCTTCATGGCCAGATCCAGTATCTCAATTGTCTTCTGGTTCTGCTGGCAGCTTTACATGGTCAACCGACTGACTGCTATTTATACACAATGCTGAATTAGATAGGCATTCAGTCTGATCCAGCGATCCTTCTTAAGTTCTTATGTTCTTCTTCAGACAACACATAATTAACTTACAGAATTCACCGTCATAAAATGAGGCAATGGGTTTGCACAGCTTTTGAAAAAAGATCAGAGAAATGCAAGGAAGATAAGCTTATTTCTTTATACCTTATCTCAAAGAGGTTTATTTTAAAATACAGTAAAACAGACCAGGGTTGCTAGGGCAATAAAACCCTCATGACCAAATATGATTGATAAAACCATTCCAAAAGGTTGAAACATTCACAAACTAAAATATTTTAAAAGATGAGGTGAAAGATATGTATCGTAACTGCTTTCTTGAAAGCAAGAGATGGAGGCAGATAACTGTAATCCCGGAGTGATAGCAATGGATGCACGTCTAGGTGTGCATTTGGAATAATATTTGCTGTCTTGGTGCAAATCACAGGAAAAGAGATTCCACCTAAATGTTAGGAAAGTTTTCCTGATGATTAATAGCTGTTCAACGGTGGAATGTTTTGTCTTGGAGTCTGGTGGAGTCTCCTTCTTTGGAGGTTTTTAAACAGAGGCTGGATGGCCATCTGTCAGGAAGACTTGGATTGTGTGCTCACATATGGCCAAATGGGGTTGGACTAAGTGGCCCTTGGGGTCTCTTATAGAGTTAAAAGAAAATCCAACTATGATTTGCTATGATTCTCAAAGTTGCTATTCAACACCAGCATGGAATGCATATGGAGATTTACAGTATCCAGCATGAAAGATCTCAGCCATCATATTCCTCAATTTGGGATCGATGCAGAAGAAAGCACCTTCCAACAAGCCCAAGAATTAAAAACTGTCAGCAAAAGCATTCTCAGGACTGCGCCAGGCTGTGGCACATGCTGGTTAGCAGCCAGCTGCAATAAATCACTGTGACCAAGAGGTCATGAGTTTGAGGCCAGCCTGTGTTGGGGTGAGCACCCGACAATTAAAAATAAAATATAGCCCCTGCTTGTTGCTGACCTAAGCAACCCGAAAGATAGTTGCATCTATCAAGTAGGAAATTTAGGTACCACTTATATGTGGGGAGGCTAATTTACAACACCATAAAAATCATCCAGCCGCCATTGGAATGAGGAAGTTGCAGTTGCAGTGGATGATGAAGCATCTGCTCCCCCTGTGGCCGGAATCAAGCATACCCTCAGGAAGCTGGAAGCTGGAGAAGGTTTAAATTGCCTCTGTGTCTGTCTCTGTCTCTGTTCTATGTTATATGGCATTGAATGTTTGCCTTATATGTGTACAATGTGATCCGCCCTGAGTCCCCTTCGGGGTGAGAAGGGCGGAATATTAATACTGTAAATAAAATAAATAAATAAACTAGTCTGATTTGTTATGACACAAGTAGTCCCTTTAATAGTTAGACCATAAGAGTTTGGAAACTCAGGTCTGTGACAAAAATCAGCCTTCCTAATATAGGTGGTCATGCCCCGCAACCTGTTATCTGGTAGCTTCCCATCTCTCCCCACTCTCAAGATGATGAAATAGCTCTCCTATAGCTTAACATAGAGCTCCCAGTGGCGCAGTGGGTTAAGTCGCTGAGCTACTGAACTTGCTGACCAAAAGGTTGGCAGTTCGAATCTGAGGAACAGAGTGAGCTCTGTGAGTAGATCAATAGGTACCGCTTCTGCAGGAAGGTAACGGCGCTCCGTGCAGTCCTGTTGGCCACATGACCTAGGAGGTGTCTATGGATAACGCCAGCTCTTCAGCTTAGAAATGGAGATGAGCACCAACCTCTAGAGTCAGACACTACTAGACTTAATGTCAGGGGAAACCTTTACCGTTACCTATGGCTTAACAACTGACAGTAAGAGTTGCAATACACTGCTTTTCCCCCAATCCTGTCACATTTGCCTTTGACCCTGCCCAGCAACATCTCTGAAACCAGAATCAATCGATGGGCTGCCAGTTTCTTCATCTTTGTTGCAAACCATTTAGAGCTTTTGCAGCCTTAAAATTAGACCTGTCTTGCATCTGCACTGTATAATTAATACACTTTGACACCACTTTAACTGCCATGATTCAGTGATATGGAGTCTTGAAAGTTGTAGTTTGGTGAGGCACCAACACAACATGGCAGAGAAAGATATAAACTTTGTAAAACTACAAATCCTAAAGCATGGAGCCATGGAAGTTAGAGTGGTGCCAAAATGCACTAATTTTACAGCATTGTTGCACTTTGGATTGCACTTCAGAAAATGGGGTATTTCAGAAAGAGGAAAGTTCTCCACAAAGTGGGATCCTTGGTCATCTTATCACACATGGCACTTTGTACAGACAGCATGGCAAATGGTGCCCATCTCATTGAGCTGGTCAGTCTTCTCCATAATTTCATCTTTTCAAAAAGCTTTTGATGGTACTGAGTATTATAGTCCACTTCCCCAAAGTTCTGCACTTTGGATAGCTCCTTTAAAGTGAGTGAAAATGTAGCACGGATTCACTGACCCACTGACATAAGAGCGCCCAGTTACTACTGCTTAAGGCATCAAACAGCAGGCATTATAACACAGAGGTGGAAATCTTGAAGCTCCTCAGATGTTATTGAATTGCACTCCTCTGCAATCTTGGCCATCAAAGCCAATGTGGGAGTTGCAATGCAACATGATTACCAACCTTGTTGGAACATGAAGGACTACCATGAGGAATATTGCTTCTGGGAAGACCCTTTCTTTGTCTTTCCATGAGCAAAATAACACAGAGCCCAAACACTTAGGGATCCCATGTCCCATAGGGTAGAAAAGAAGATGAGATCAAAGGGAAATCCTCCAGCATTCCCAACTCCTGCTGTTCCCCCCCTCTTGCTTTGGTTCCCTTTCCCAGGTCCCTTCTGTTTGTCTTCAGCCTTCCCATAAACACCAGTTGACATCACGCTCTTGCAAAATGTTGCTGGTACAATTCTGAAATCCCACTTGCAGCCTGATCTGGACCACCTTTGTTTTGATTCCTCATTCAAGGGAATTGCCAACTGCAAAAAGGAGGGGCAAAGAGGAAGCTGGGAAGGGAAAGTAGCACACAGGGAGAAAGCCGGAATCCCCTTGGCACAATCCAAACAGTCTGCTTTTATTTACTAAAGCCAAGGTGAGAAAACCCAGTCGGGCTCTAAGCCTCACCTGAGAAAATACAAGTGCCCTCCTTTCATCTCTGGGTTCCTCGCCTTCTGTGTGTCTGAGAGCTTTCAGCTGCCAGCTGGGCTAACATCCTTCCTCTTTGCTTCCGAGGAGATATTCCACGGAGGGAAGAAGACTTCACAGCCTCCCAGACAAGACAGGCACCAAACGCAGGAAGAGCATTTGGCCACCGCCTTCCTGTGGGGTGTTTATGTACACAACATGAGCATAGATACCCACCAATGTGCTGCAACGGAGAGACCAAGTGTTAGAGATACCCTTGGGCGGTTTTTAAATATCAAAGCAGTCCTGCTGTTGCCTTTAATCATCCCATTAATCAGTTGAAAAGTAACCCAGGGGGAGAGGGCTTTAACATGGCCTTCCTTATTTTGATTTATAGCTGCTCCATCTCCCTCAAAGGCATCAACGGTTTCCTTATCGTAGCCGCTCTTACAACAACCCTGGGTGGTAAATCAGCACAAGGCCATCCTCGGAGAGATAGGGAACGGAGGTGGAGAGATAACGGCATACCAGCTCGGGCCCACCCACCGCCTTCATCCCCAAACTGGGATTCAAGTGTGGCTCCTCCAATTCGAACCAGATCTTGAGACATTACCTCTTTGGACAGAAACTCCCAGAATCCCCCAGCCCACTGAATTGCATAGCATAGTGCAAGGCAGACTCCACAATAGATGGAGCGAGAGTTGCCAGATGTCCAAGCTGGGTTCAGAAAAGGCAGAGGAACCAGAGACCAAATTGCTTTGAAAACCAGTGCTTCTGGTATCAGGCTTCTGCACAGCCTTCCATAATCCCATCTCTCTTTCTTATCCAGTATGCCTTGGAGTATTGTTTTTAGTGCAATTTTGCAATTATAGCAATAAAAAAAATAAGAAGATAAGAATAGACAAAGGCAAAAAAGGAAACACCTTGAGAAGAGAGGAGAGGAGGAGGGTGGAGGGGAAGGAGGAGGAGGAGGGGAGAATCACATCTAGTGATGGCACATGACACAAGCAGAAGGGATCTATCGCACTGAGGTAAGTAATGGGAAGGCAACACTACCAAGAGACATTTTACTCATCATTGAAAAGGAACACTGTAATAATAATAATAATAATAATAATAATAATAATAATAATAATAATAATAATATAAAATCCAGCATATCTATCTTGTTTGCTGTGTCATACAATAAAATAATGCCCAGAGAATCATGAGGCAGAAGTCTTCTGCAAGTGAAACAAACAGTAGAGGAAGAGAAACATGCCCTGGCAGATTATGTGAAAGACAGTCAAGAACCAACATTGGTGGAAGTCAATAGTAGAAAATTGCTTGAAGTGCAAAAGACAAAGACTGAATACTGTAAAAATACAACAAGGAGCAGAAGAGAAAACTGGCAAAAGAAGGCTCTCCATGGACAGTTCCTGGGAAAAATTGAGAGCAAAATTGACAAGGAAAAAACATGGATGTGGCTCACAAATGGAACTTTGAAAAAGGAGATGGAGAACTTGATTCTTGCAGCCCAAGAACAAGCAATTAGAACAAATGGCATCAAAGCCAGAATTGAAAAGACTACAGATCTCAAGTGTAGGCTCCGCAAGGAAGCAAACAAATCAATGTATCACATCCTCAGCTGCTGCAAGAAGATCGCACAGACAGACTACAAGCAGAGGCATAATATTGCTCAAATGATCCATTGAACTTGTGCCACAAATACCATCTGCCTGTGACAAAGATCTGGTGGGATCACAAGCCTGAAAAAGTTACAGAAAATGAATATGTCAAACTTCTCTGGTACTTCGAAATTCAGACTGACAGAGTTTTGGAACACAAGACTCCTGACCTCATGGTCATGTTAAAAAACGAAGTATGGATTGTCGATGTTGCAATCCCAGGTGACAGAAAAATCTATGGGAAGCAACTAGAAAAGCTGACATGATACAAGGATTTAAAGATCGAACTGCAAAGACTCTGGCACAAGCCAGTCAAGGTGGTCCCAGTGGTGATTGGCACACTGGGTGCAGTGCCTAAAGATCTTGACAAGCACTTAAAAATAATCGGCACTGACAAAATGACCATCTGTCAGCTGCAAAAGGCCACTCTACTTGTATCTGCATGCATTATTCACCTATACATCACATAGTCCTAGACACTTGGGAAGTGTCCGACGTGTGATCCAATACAACAGTCTGCATAGTGATCTTGTTTGCTGTGTACTCATCTTGTTGTGTATCAAATAATGATGGTGATGATGATGATGATGATGATGATGATGATGATGATGATGATGATGATGAATCATTCATCCTGATGACTTGAGAGCAGGGTACAACAAAGTCATAGAGGGAAGCAAACCAGTAACTGGATGCACACAACATCATGTGATAACTACTTAAGGTCCCTTGACAGATCGTCACCTTGTTGTGGTGAGTACTGTGTTTCCCCGAAAATAAGACAGTGTCTTATATTATTTTTTACTCCCAAAGATGCGCTAGGTCTTATGTTCAGGGGATGTCTTATTTTTCCATGAAGAAGAATTCTCATTTATTGTTGAACAAAAAAAATGAACATTTATTCTATACTGTACAATAGTTGTCATCACAAACCAACATAACCAAACCAGACAAACTGACTTCTGTCAAGAATTTCTTGTTACTATCATTATTTCCATATACAACTGGTATGTACATTTACCAATCCTGCATGCTATGGTGTGTTGTTTGGTGGGCGCCGGGCATGCTTCCAAACAAAAACTTTGCTAGGTCTTATTTTCGGGGGAGGCCTTATATTTAGCAATTCAGCAAAACCTCTACTAGGTCTTATTTTTGGGGGATGTCTTATTTTAGGGGAAACAGGGTAGGCTTGTTCATTACAGTGACCCTATGAACATTTTATCCTGCTGCATTCTTGGTTTTCCAGCCTAAAATAAATAAAGTCATATGCAATCCTGATATGGGCAGATGCTGACAGTAACGTTAATATAAAACCAGTGATAGGGCTGCAATATTACAATTTTAAACACACTATTAGAAATAGCTTTCAGTTTAGTGTTCCATCTCCACTTGCAGTTCCTCCTGATCAGGATGTTGCCTTTTTGGGATAGGTCTGTCAATAGAGAAAGATATACAGCACATATAAATACAAAACCCAGGAACACTACTATAACCACACTGAGTCTGTTGCAGCAGCCAAAAACAATATGAGAGATTTGTATCGTGTCTTTCAGATGATGCGTGCCAGGAGTCTTTGCAAAGCCATGTTTTTATAATACAGGTAGAAAGGATGAAAGATGGAGAGAGAGAGAGATTGAGAGAGAGAGAATACCAAGCAGTCAAAGTCTGTGTCCGCAAAGGTGATTCTACAGGAATTTCCTTCTTTCTGGGGCCAAGGGGTGTACAGTGAAATCTCCCTGGTGTTCTTTAAATATATATTTGCGATCATTTATTCCTGGACAGTTGCATTTACTTCCTTGGACAAGTCAGGAATTTGTGGTTTGAGAAAACAGGCTACGAAAAGGGAAAATGACACACAGCTCTGGAGAGAAATGTTGACATTCCTCCGCCCCCACTTTCATCCTCAGCAAGATTTTCAGCCAGTGTTCAAAGCTATCTTTGCTCAGTGAAGATCTCCAAACCACAAAACATGTCTTCTTGTTAAGACATTTGCAAGCAAAGGATAACCACTCTGGAAGGTGGGATTTATCTTTTGCACAGAATGTGTCCGATGTTCAGTTCCCAGCATTTTCCATTAAGAGAAAATAAAAGGGTCTGTCTCAAACGACAAAGAGGAGACACTGCCAATTGTATCATGTTGAAATGAAGGGAGCAGTGATATGTAGAACCAGCTAGTACTCCTTTATCAAGGGGGTGGTTTTACTATGACTTTTAAGGACATAGAGTTGGAAGGGACCACAAAGGTCATCCAGTCCAATTCCATTTTACTTAGTTAGTATAGTGTCTTGGCGGTGGATGCGTAGGTAGCTGTGGAAACCTATTCTTGACTTGCATGCTCTTCCACAGTGAAAACATTGGTTTCCAGATGGAAGGTGGTCCCGGTCAGGGTTGGCTTGATGCACCTTCCTCTTGGCACATTTCTCCCTTTTGCCCTCCATTCGTGCCTCTTCGAACTCCACAGCACTGCTGGTCACAGCTGACCTCGAATTAGAGTGCTCGAGGGCCAGGGCTTCCCAGTTCTTGGTGTCTATGCCACAGTTGGCTTTAAGCCCATCTTTAAATCTCTTTTCCCATTCATCAACATTATGTTTCCCATTCTTGAGTTGGGAGTATAGTAACTGCTTTGGGATACGGTGACTGGGCATTCAGACAATGTGGCCAGTCCAGCGGAGTTGATGGTGTAGGAGCATCACTTCAATGCTGGTGGCCTTTGCTTCTTCCAGCATGCTGACATTTATCTGCCTGTCTTCCCAAGAGATTTGCAGAATTTTTCAGAGGCAACGCTGATGGAATCTTTCCACGAGTTGAGTGTGATGTCTGTAGACAGCCCACGTTTCGCAGGCATATAGCCGGGTTGAGAGGACTTGTAAGTCCTCTCCCACCAGATCTTCTCGGCAGATATAGCCGGTCAACATCATTGCGAGGGTGCAGTGAATGATGAATGGTCATGAGTTTTCTTGTTTTTCTGTCCAAATTGTCCAGTTCCGCTTGTGTCCAATTTATAATGCCAGCAGTATATCTTATGGCAGGTATGGCCCAGGTGTTTATGGCCTTGATGGTGTTGCCTCCATTGAGCTTGCTTTTGAGAATTTTTCTGACCCTTTGTGTGTATTCTTTGCTGACCACAGGTTTCACATGTTCATGCTTGGTGTTGTCCAGCTGTAATATGCCCAGATATTTATAGGCCTCTGGCTGGTGACACTTTATTGTTTGGCCATTAGGCATATTTATGCCCTCACTTTCAATGATTTTTCCCTTCTTCAATGCCACTGTTAAACATTTGTCCAAACCAAACTCCATGTTGATATCAGTGCTAAAAATTCGGACAATGTTAGCCAGAGACTGAATTTCAGCTTCAGTTTTCCCATACAGCTTGATGTCATCCATGTACATCAGATGTGAAATTTTGTGAGATTTCGTAGATGTTTGATAGCCAAGATTTGTTTTTTGTAAAATTGTTGACAGAGGGATTATGGCAATAATGAAAAGCAGAGAGGACAATGAATCTCCCTGGAAAATTCCTCTTCTGATGTTGACAAGTCCATAGCTTTCATTTCCAACAAACAGTTCAGTTTTCCAGTGCTCCATCATGTTTTCAATGAAGGTGCCAACGTTTTTACAAATCCCGATGGCGTCCAGGCACTTGATGATCTAGCTGTGTGGGAGTGAGTCAAAGGCCTTTTTGTAGTCAATCCACATCATGTGAAGATTAGCTTTTCGGCTAATCGTATTAGCTTTTCGGCTATTATTATTATTATTATTATTATTATTATTATTATTATTATTCTGCAATGGAAATTATGAAAGTGAAATTATAGAATGGGATTTGGAAGGGGAAGGTTGGTACGGAAAATATAGGTGTTTCTTTCGTAAAGTGACAGAACTTATAAGTGCCAAAATCTCCTTTTCCAAGACACTAGAGTTTTGTGTCCAAAAGAACTGACATATCCAAAGCACCTTCGTCACCACCATCTGAAACTGGTTAAATCACAAATCCTTCAGCAAACATTTCCCGAAGCCAAATCCATTCCAGTGGTGTGGGAAACATGCTGTCGAAAAGCTCTCCCTTCCACCCACGTTATTGGAGGCCAGCATGACCGCCTGAGGTCCAAGGTGGTCCCTCACCAGTTTGCCCAGTCAGCGAAATGGCACCGAGGAGGAAAGCAGGGCTGGAGGTGGGGAAGGAGGAAGAAGGAGTGCTAACACAGCAGCCATCCGACAGGGATAGCAGGCGGCTGCAATTGCACAACAGGGCTTTGCTTGTTCGCCTTAGATTTATAGGCCTCCCAGCAGTCTTATCACAACAATCCATTTCACTAATCGGAGCCCAAGACCATTCCTTAGCAACACTGCCTCCAGAAAACGCATTACAAATATTAGTCCCTCTCTACAGAAAGCTCTGTTGCTGAGAGAAAAGGCCGTCCAAATGCTCCAGCAAAGCCAGAAATTATCTTTAGGGAGATAGATAATTGCCTTGGTCTCTAAGTACTGTTTAGTCTGTCGCCTGTAGTGTGAAGCTTGGCAGAGGGGAATCAATCCATTGCATTGCCCCTGCCCCCCAAAATGCAAGTCTGTTTTCAAGTGCTGAGTATCCACTGCTTTGCTTAAAAGCTACAATCAAGTAATTGTATGGGCTTTGTCCAATCAATCTATTTACAAAGTCAACTCCACGTGTCTTCATTTGGGTATGGCAATAACTCTGAAACAAACTAGTGAATAAACTTCTTCCTGGATCCATGGAAGGTAACTATAGAGCAGGCACGGGCAAACTTGGGCCCTCCAGGTGTTTTGGACTTCAACTCCCACAATTCCTAACAGCCTATCGGCTGTTAGGAATTGTGGGAGTTGAAGTCCAAAACACCTGGAGGGCCCAAGTTTGCCCATGCCTGCTATGGAATCACATTGGACAAGAGTCCTAAGGATCTATGCCAGGGGTCCCCAAACTAAGGCCCGGGGGCCAGATGCGGCCCTCCAAGGCCATTTACCTGGCCCCCGCCCTCACTTTTAGACTTAGGCTCCCCCAAAGTCTGAAATGACTTGAAGGCACACAACAACAACAATCCTACTTAACTTGACTATCTCATTGGCCAGAAGCAAGCCCACACTTCCCATTGAAATCCTGATAGGTTTACAGTATGTTGGTTAAAATTGTTTTTATTTTTAAATATTGTATTGTTCTTTCATTTACCAATATTGTGCTATGGTAATAATATAATATGTTGTGTATACATATTGATAATAATATTATAATGTAATACAACATAATATTTATTTATTTATTACAGTATTTCTACCCCACCCTTCTCACCCAATAGGGGACTCAGGGTGGCTAATAATAATACAATATAATAATATTGTATAATATAATAATATTAATTATAATATATAATTATTATTATATATATATATTATTATAATTATAATAATAATATAATATAATAATATTAATTATATGTTATATATTAAATGTAATATTACTAATAATATTATGAAATAGTGGTATAGTACAATATAGTAATATATAATGCTAATATTGTGCTATGCTAATAATATAATATATTGTATGTACATACAACTTGTAAGCTGCTCTCAGTCCCCTTCGGCATGAGAGAGGGTGGGGTATAAAAGTAGCAAATAAATAAATAAATAAATAATTGCTGTTGGGGGTTTTTTCTGCACTACAAATAAGATGTGCAGTGTGCATAGGAATTTGTTCATGTATTTTTTTCAAATGATAATTTGGCCCCTCAGCAATCTGAGGGACCATGAACTGGCCCTCCACTTAAAAAGTTTGAGGACCCCTGATCTAAACTCTCTAGAAATCTCTTGATCCTCCAGGATGACTAGAGGAATGTGCCCATTGAGTCACACTGTAAGACCTAGAGATTTCTAGAGAGAACATCTTAAGTCAAATCTGTGAATAATCAAATCTGCAAAAGCCCAAACCACAAATGTGAAGGGAAAGTGGCAGTATTGTCATCGTTACCAGATGGTGACAGGAATCATGCTGGTGTCAGAGGGAACCAAAGGACTAAGACCCCAACTACACTGACTATTTAATGCAGTTTGAAGCTAGTTTCAGACTGTGATGGCACTGGCTACACAACAAAGGTCCAAAAGAAATCTCTCAGTGCACATCAATGCTCTGTGATCTGTGTGATCACCTCATACTAGTTACAGGATTTCCTATGGAATCATCTATACATCAAAACCACTTTTTTCAATACCAGTTGGAAACTGCATTAAATGGTCAGGGTAGATGGGCTTTAGACATTTACTGGACTACAATTTGACAGGTTTAACCTGTTGTTTATACTTTATTTTACTCTGACTCATACACCTTATTTATCAGTTCTAATTTTTAATGAGTTTGATAGTAGCCCACTCATGTTTAGGATTGGACCTCCCAAAGGCTCGCAGACAATTGATTAAGATTGTTCTTTATATGTTTATAGTTTTATGCTATTTTAAACTACGTTCTGTTTATTCTGTTTTTAAGTATGATGGTTGTGTTTTAAATTGCTTATTTTATGATGTTTTGATTATTTTAACTATGTTGTGATCTGGCTGGGCTTCTCCCCATGTGAGCCGCTCCGAGTCTCTTTGGGGAAATGGAGGCGGCATAGAAAAATAAAATTATTATTATTCGGGTTGTTGTATGTTTTCCGGGCTGTATGGGCATGTTCCAGAAGTATTCTCTCCTGACGTTTCGCCCACATCTATGTCACATCTAAGGACACCTCTCTAAGAATCTCTGGGTCACAACTACATGATTAGCTGGAGAAACTAGAGATTTCAATAGAACCGGGGCTGTTGTATGTTTTCCGGACTGTATGGCCATGTTGCAGAAGAATTCTCTCCTGACGTTTCGCCCACATCTATGGCAGGCATCCTCAGAGGTTGTGAGGTATGGAGAAACTAGGCAAGGACACAACCTCTGAGGATACCTGCCATAGATGTGGGCGAAACGTCAAGAGAGAATACTTCTGGAACATGGCCATACAGCCCGGAAAACATACAACAACCCTGTGATCCTGGCCATGAAAGCCTTCAACAACATATTATTATATTATTGTTGTTGTTGTTAATCAATTAATCAATTAACATATTCACATTATTTTTATCCCACCTATCTTCTGATATAGGGAATCACAATGACTGTGTGCCTCAAGTTGAATCCAACTTATGGCAACCCTAAAGTAACACTATGCCATTATTTTCTGAGGCTAAGGTTGTATTTATTTACTTATTTATTTACAGTATTTATATTCCACCCTTCTCACCCTGAAGGGGACTCAGGGCGGATCACATTATATACATATAGGGCAAACATTCAATGCCCATATACACATAGAACCAAGACAGAGACAGACGCAGAGGCAATTTAACCTTCTTCTGAGGGGATGTTCGATTCTGGCCACAGGGAGGAGCAGCTGCTTCATCATCCACTGTGACGGCACTTCCTCATTCCAACGTCATAAATTAATTAAATTTGCCTCCCCACTTTATAAGTGGTACCTTATTTCCTACTTGATAGATGCAACTATCTTTCGGGTTGCTAGGTTAGTAACGAGCAGGGACTATTTTTTTTTTAATTGACGGGTGCTCACCCCTCCACGGGCTGGCCTCGAACTCATGACCTCATGGTCAGAGTGATTTATTGCAGCAGGCTGCTCACCAGCCTGCGCCACAGCCCGGCCCCCAACATGTATTTCCATATCTGAGTGGGACTTTGCACCCTGTTCTCCAGTCCGCTCAAACCATGATGCCACGTAACACCTAAAATTCGTTCCTTGAGGAATTCAATGTTCTCTGTCCAAGAAAGGAACACTTGGCTTTACAAAATCTGAATCTCAAGAGAACCATGCTTTGGATCAGTGTCGCTCTATCTGTCCTGTCAATGGTGCTCTCCAGACAGGAGATTTTTGTTAAATCCCTTGTGAAATTATTCCCAACCAGTATAAGAATTCACTTACGATTTAGCCACTTGCTGCTTGCTTCACACCATTATTCCATGCTTTCCTTGGCATGGAATATTAAAGAAACCAGCTCATCAGTATTCCAAGGGGTGCTTGGCTCAGCCGCCAGCGGAGTCTGCAAAGGAATGAATAAAATGCACAGTTGACTCAGTCATACCAATAATGTATATTATATTCCCTCCTTATTATGTCAGGGTTGCAGGGGGGAGTTGCCTGCTCGCAGAGTTGAAATCCATCTTTTCAGTGCCAACCAATACTGCTTAACATTCCCATTCATTTTTAATGTGTAAATATCAGGAAAATAGCCGGCATTATCTTTAACGTGTAAATACCGGCATTATCTTTAATGTGTAAATATTGGGAAGAGTAAATGGTATATAGGTTTCTTCCCCACTCACACGAAATCTAAATTTCATTTTATACCAAGGTTGTGCCTGGCAAATATTTGAATGCAGTACCTTCAAAAACCTCTATTTGTATTGTTGGTCTAGGAGGTTTTGTATGATTTGCACCCATCTGGAATAAATTAATGGAATGGGTAGCATTTGCTTTTGGAAATTGCAAAAGATTTTGGGGAAGGTATATGTCACCGGGAAAGTGTCATGTTAATACACTGGCTTTTTATGTCATAGGCTTTTAGCAACAGAAGCCGGGCCAAAGGAAAAAAAGGAAGCCTAGAGAGAAATTCTGAATTGAGCAAAAACACCATGAAATTGATCCCGTAATTTGAGAAGAAACATTCATGATGTGGTCCTGGCCCCAATGTGGTTTCTATGAATTATTCCGTTCGTTCCGCCGCATGCTTGTTTGTGAACCGGTCTCACAGACTGAATTCACTGGCGCTTATTTCTTATTAGGCATGCATAGGATTACACTGTTTAATCCCCATTGCAGAAGAGCATACGATACCCTTTACATGTCTGGATTCATTTTTGAATCAAGCATATTTCATGTTTTTTTTTTCATGGAAGAGACCCTAAGAGCCATCCAACTCCCATTTGCCTTGCAGGAAGATGCAGAGAGATGGCCACCCAACCTCAATTTAAGAACCTCCAGAGAAGGAGACTCCATCACATTCCAAGATAGCACATCATCCTGCTAAACACCTCTTACTATCAGGATGTTCTTCCTAATGTTTCGAAATAATCTCTATTCCTGTAGTTTCAATTCGTTGCTCCATAGCCTTGCACACTCCTATGCTGACAACTTAGGGCCGATCCAATGTGATGAATGCCAGATCCATCCTGAGATAATTTGCAATGCCATCTCCGTGACTGCTGTAGAATCATGAGAAAGTCGTGACCATCCAGTGGCACTGCTAGACTGCCACCCTCACTGCAATCATTGCATTCTCTTTGTTGCATTGCCCAGCAGATATGATGTACCGGTAGGTCATGTCAATCACTCATCATCACCTGGAGTGACTTGAGCAGTGGCGCCAGATCAATGAGGGAGAGGAGGAATTGCTCCACCCTCTTCCCTCCCCAATATCCTTGTCATTCTGGCTAGTGTTATTCTGGCCAGAATGACCTGCACAATTCATGTCTTACCCTCTGGCTGCCTCGAGGAGGAGGATAATGAGTGTCCCTGGGCCACCCAAACCCAGCGGCCAGGCTGTGGAGCAGGCTGGTGAGTAGCCTGCTGCAATAAATCACTCTGACCATGAGGTCATGAGTTCGAGGCCAGCCCGTGGTGGGGTGAGCACCCATCAATTAAAAATTAAAAAAATAGCCCCTGCTCGTTGCTGACCTAGCAACCCGAAAGAGAGTTAGATTCATAGAATCATAGAATAGTAGAGTTGGAAGAGACCTCATGGGCCATCCAGTCTGACCCCCTGCCAAGAAGCAGGAAATAGCATTCAAAGCACCCCCGACAGATGGCCATCCAGCCTCTGCTTAAAAGCTTCCAAAGAAGGAGCCTCCACCACAGCCCGGGGGAGAGAGTTCCACTGTCGAACAGCCCTCACAGTGAGGAAGTTCTTCCTGATGTTCAGGTGGAATCTCCTTTCCTGTAGTTTGAAGCCATTATTCTGCGTCCTAGTCTCCAGGGCAGCAGAAAACAAGCTTGCTCCCTCCCTATGACTTCCCTTCACGTATTTGTACATGGCTATCATGTCTCCTCTCAGCCTTCTCTTCTGCAGGCTAAACATGCCAAGCTCTTTAAGCCGCTCCTCATAGGGCTTGTTCTCCAGACCCTTGATCATTTTAGTCACCCTCCTCTGGACACATTCCAGCTTGTCAACATCTCCCTTCAATTGCGGTGCCCAGAATTGGACACAGTGTGATTCCAGGTGTGGTCTGACCAAGGCAGAATAGAGGGGGAGCAGGACTTCCCTGGATCTAGACGCTATTCCCCTATTGATGCAGGCCAAAATCCCATTGGCTTTCTTAGCAGCCACATCACATTGCTGGCTCATGTTTAACTTGTTGTCCATGAGGACTCCAAGATCTTTTTCACACGTACTGCTGTCTAGCCAGGTGTCCCCCATTCTGTATCTTTGCATTCCATTTTTTCTGCCAAAGTGAAGTATCTTGCATTTGTCTCTGTTGAACTTCATTTTATTAGTTTCGGCCCATCTCTCTAGTATGTTAAGATCGTTTTGAATTCTGCTCCTGTCTTCTGGAGTGTTGGCTATCCCTCCCAGTTTGGTGTCATCTGCAAACTTGATGATCGTGCCTTCTAACCTTTCATCTAAGTCGTTAATAAAGATATTGAACAGAACTGGCCCCAGGACGGAACCCTGCGGCACTCCACTCGTGACTTCTTTCCAAAGATAGTTGAGAAAGGAGATAGTTGCATCTATCAAGTAGGAAATAAGGTACCACTTATAAAGTGGGAAGGCAAATTTAACTAATTTACGACATTGCAATGAGGAAGTACCGTCACAGTGGATGATGAAGCAGCTGGTCCCCCCTGTGGCCAGAATTGAACATCCCCTCAGGAGAAGGTTAAATTGCCTCTGCGTCTGTCTGTCTCTGTCTCGGTTCTATGTGTATATGGGCATTGAATGTTTGCCCTATATGTATATAATGGGATCCGCCCTGAGTCCCCTTCGGGGTGAGAAGGGCGGAATATAAGTACTGTAAATAAATAAATATGAGATGGCAGTGTAAACAGTTATAGCCAGATCCACTAGGAAGAACTTTAGAGCAATGGGTTCAAATTACAAGAAAGGAAATTCCAGCTGAACATCAGAAAGAGCGTCCTGACTGTGAGAGCTTGTTCAACAGTGCTTCAGAGTCCAATGGAAGCTCCTTCCTTGGAGGCTTTTGAACAGAGGCTGGATGGGCCATCTGTCAGGGGTACTTTGCTTGTGCTTTTCCTGTACAGCGGGGGGTTGGACTGGATGGCCCATGTGGTCTTATTCAACTCTATGATTTTATGATCTCAGAACTGTGCCAACTATTTACAAGGGCATAGAGTTGTGGGAGAATTCAGAGCAACCCATGACTTTGATTAGTGTGGTTCAAGGATGTGCTAAGCAGCCTTGGCCTCTGTTGACTCAGATCAGTTGCTGGCATCATTTAGCCACCCAGAGTTGATTCATTAGACTTTTGTGCAAATGTTTGTTTATTTTTTATTGCAGTACTTGTATCCTGCCCTTCTCACCCAATAGGGGACTCAGGGCGGCTTACAATAAAACACATATATAAAAATAATACAGTTCATTCAATTGATTAAAATCAAATACATTAAGTGTTCAGTGTAGATGCCCCCTAGTTTCTGGAACAGCAGAAAACAAGGCTCCTCCATCTTCAATATGACATTTGAGTGTTTACAACACTCAAAATAGGTTCAACAGCTTGGACAGCTCCGTGAATGTTTACACTAAAACTTCAAGCAAATTAGTCATCTTCATTGAGCTGGGAGGCATGTTTCTGGACTGAGTCAATTTTGCTCCTTCTAAACTCCATGCCTCCCTGGGCTTATTAAAAACTTTTATGAAAAATTACATGTATTCCAAATATATTTCTGGCAAAAAAGTTTTCACACTTCTGAATGTATTTCTTCTCCTTCAAAATACACATTTCTGAGTAGCAGTTTTTAAGAGGTAAAGTTAGTCCGTAATAATAAAGTGTTGTTTATTCGGTGTTTTTAAAGCTAAAGCTAACATTCTGTTAGTGACAGAAGTCTGGCCATAGGACTTTGTGAAAAACTAGGAATTTTCCAGATTTTCCAGCATGACTGAAATATCACACTGGAGAGTCTGCCATAACTGGAAGACATTGACCATAAAGTTGTTGAAGTGGGAATGATTGTATATAGAGTTGTTTAAATGTAATTGAGTTATAGTGTTGCAATGTGAGCTGGAGATTTTTATTTTTTTTTTTTGTGTCAGGAGCAACAGGAGTTGCTTCTGGAGTGAGAGAATTGGCCGTCTGCAAGGACGTTGCCCAGGGGACGCCCGGATGTTTTTGATGTTTTTACCATCCTTGTGGGAGGCTTCTCTCATGTCCCCGCATGGAGCTGGAGCTGATAGAGGGAGCTCATCCACACTCTCCCCAGGTGGGATTCGAACCTGGCAGCTTTCAGGTCAGCAACCCAACCTTCAAGTCACTTAGTCCACTACGCCATCTGGGGGCTGGAGATTGCATCATGCTGTCTTCTGTCCACTATGCGAGTGTGTAAAGAGTTAACTGTGTATTGCATCAGACAGCAGAGGTGGTTATAAATAGCTTGCTGTGTTATCTGTTCTCCCCCCTGCTCTCTGCTCTCTGCACTCTGTCTGTATATATCGTCTTATGAGTTTTCCGTTTGTTAGTAAACTTGTAGATAGCCAAACAGGCTTCAGCCTCTTTATTGGTACCAGTGATTCTTCGTTGATCTTCTGCTGCATGTGTGTTTATCCAAACGCGCACTCTGACAAAAGTCATCCTGGAAGAACAAAAGATTCCTAAAGAGAACATGTTTAATCAAATTGGGAAATAATCCAATGCACAAAAAGTTAAAACCAGAAATGTGGAGTGACAACTTTGTGTAAAGACAACTTCTTGCTGCGGTCTCCCATTTCACCATAGAAGAAAACTTGACCGTTTCTTTGAGTGACTTCTTGGGAGTGAACAGTTCTTTCCTAAATAGCATTGTCCATCGAAAAGACTCAGGGATCAAGCAAAAAGAGAAAGAGAAGGAGCGAGCCAGTAGCTAAATTGGGCGCGGAGGCTCTTATCTGACTTTTCCAGCTTGCTTGGCCAATGTTAAGGGTCTGGTATGTATTTATGAACACATCAAAGCTGCAGACGCTGACATTCAGAAATGGGAAACTATCAATCAGCAAAGCGCTCTCTCTCCTCTATGTAGGTCCACGAGTGACTCAACTGCAAGAGGCAAGTTTAATGCCATAAAGATCATTAAAGAAAAGTAACGATAACGGAGCCGAAGGTGCGTAACCTCTGCATTGGTTAGTTATGAGTCTTTGAACGGCTGGTGTCATTTTAAAAAGAAAAACTATCGCTCCCAGTTTGTTCTGCGGCTGCCTTGCATTAGCTTCAGTGCAGCTGGCTAAAGCATAAAGCACTCAATCGCAATCTTATTAATGTACAAAATCTCCCGACTGCCTTTCCAAACTGGCAGACAATAAAATTCAATTTATTAACTCTAAAGCAAACAGTGGGTGTGGGGCAGGGTTTCCATGTGGGATCTTCCAGCAAGGGATAAAAATGGCCCTCTGATTAGGAAAGAAGAAAACTCAAAGAGTTAGAAGTCTACTTCTGACGAACTGGGATTTCTTTCAGGTTAAATTGGAGAGTCTTGATGGCGCAGCAGGTTAAACCTCTGAGCTTCTGAACTTGCTGACCCAAAGATCAGCAGTTCGAATCTGGGGAGTGGGGTGAGCTCCCACTGTTAGCCCCAGCTTCTTCCATTAATAATAATAATAATAATAATAATAATAATAATAATAATGTAATACAGCAGGGTCTCACTTATCCAAGCTAAACGGGCTGGCAGAAGCTTGGATAAGCGAATATCTTGGATAATAAGGAGGGATTAAGGAAAAAGCCTATTAAACATCAAATTAGGTTATGATTTTACAAATTAAGCGCCAAAACATCATGTTATACAACAAATTTGACAGAAAAAGTAGTTCAATAGGCAGTAATGTTATGTTGTAATTACTGTATTTACTAATTTAGCACCAAAATATCACGATATATTGAAAACATTGACTACAAAAATGGCTTGGATTATCCAGAGGCTTAGATGAGAGAGGCTTGGATAAGTGAGACTCTACTGTAATAATAAAATTTTATTTATACCTTGCCACCATCTCCCCAAGGGGACTCGAGGCGGCTTACATGGGGCAGACCCCAGAGAAGCATAATCAGATAAAAACAACATACATACAATTCACAATATAACAAGATAAAAACAAAATACAATATAAAACAAAGGTATTATAATAGTTGATAATATCAACCAACCTAGCAGCGAGTAGATGTGAATAGATCAATAGGTACAGCTCTGATGGGAAGGGAACGGCACTCCATGCAATCATGCCGGCCACATGACCTTGGAGGTGTCTACAGACAACACTGGCTCTTCGGATTAAAAATGGAGGTGAGTACCAACCCCCAGAGTCGACACTCTGTTTCCGCAACCAGCGTCTCACAGTCCCCATCGTGCACAGATCTTCCGATAGCCAAACAAAGCAATCATGTGACCCACACATTCTTGTGAAATGCTGATTATGCTTGAAATTTCTCTCTGAGTGATACGACGATCGTCCTGAATCAATCTGTCAACCTTTTGCTTGTGAAACTCGGTGGTTGCTGTCACAGGACGTCCAACTCTTTGTTTGTCAGGCAAGTCAGATGTTCCCACCTCAACATCTTTAAACTTACTTGCCCAACGACACACATTACTCACATCAACACAATCCCCATAAACAGCTTGCATTCTCTGATGAATCTCCTTTGGGGTGACGCCTTCTGCTGTCAAGAATTCAATGACTGCACATTGCTTAAGTCGCATTGACCGACCGTCTGCCCAGGGTTCCATACTTTGCACTTTAACAACACAACCATTCAATGCTAAGGCTTCATACCAAATGGAGCTGTAGAGGAGAGTCTACTGAACAAGCCAGAACCTGCCACATACCAGGACTGCCATCTGTTGCGGAGTTACAGCGGTGGAGGCATTACTTTTCATTCAACCCTCGTAAATTCAAACCTCTCTCTCCTGACTACACAGGATGAAGTATAGCCTTCAAGATGTGACTGTACCGCAACTTCCATCATCTCTCATCACCTCATCATTAAACATCTATCTAGTCATGATGTTTAACGATGAGGAAGACAAGAGTTGTAGTCCAGACACATAAAATGACAGTGGGCTGGATTTGGCTCTTAAGTTTGACATAACAATGGAATCCGTCTTCCTCGATCCATTCACAAAACTCTAAAGACATCACCAACAACCCGTTCTTTATCGCCTCCCCCATCGAAAAGGTCAACTTCTTAAGCTCCCCTAATTTTGTTTCGGCAGGAGTTTAATTCGGTGCTAATCAGACCCAGCCGACTATCTGTGGGGTTTCAAAGCAACCTGCGGTGAATGTGATTATGGGCCTCCTGAAATAAGGAGCATGAGCGGCAGCGGTCCTTCCATCTGAACTACAAGATTACTCGCCTAACCATTAATTTACTGATCGCTTCTGCTGATCTCCAGCTGCATTTATCAGCGCAAAACATTATTACTTGGGCTGGGGTTGGCCCTGAAGATCTTTCGCTCCTGTAATTTCTTTTCCATATCCCACATTGATGTGCAAAGATAATTTCCTCCGCCTCACCCAGAGCGCCGTAGTTCAGAAGTGCGTTGAATGAAAATTTTATCACTTTCCGTTTTTAGAGATTCAAGGATGAGGGTTGAAACATACAGTTTAATAGGCCAGCAGGAAAAAGCTTGCAAAAATTGCCAGGAATAGTCCTGATAAGGGTTCAAGCAGCATTATCCTGAATTGTGCTCTAATGTCCCTGCTCCAATAGATGCAGGTTCCCCAACGGGAAGCTGCCAGGTTAATAACTGGAGCGGCGTTCAGGGAGCGTACTACTCCTCTGTTACGTCAGCTCCACTGGCTGCCGATTAGCTACCGAGCACAATTCAAGGTGCTGGCTTTAGCCTATAAAGCTCTAAACGGTTCCGGCCCAGCTTATCTATCCAAACGTGTCTCCCGCTATGACCCACCTCGAAGCTTAAGATCGTCGGATGAGGCCCTGCTCGCGGTCCCGTCAGCCTCACAGGTGCGGCTGGCGGGGACGAGAGACAGGGCCTTTTCAGTAGTGGCTCCCCGCCTATGGAACGCCCTCCCCATTGAAGTCAGGCAGGCTCCCTCCCTCCTATCCTTCCGTAGGAAGGTAAAAACTTGGTTGTGGGGCCAGGCTTTCGAATAAGAATCAGCAGCATTAATTACTATTATGTATACTGGAACTCAATTGACAGACCCAGTCTTTTAAACTTGTACACGCCTATCTATATTTTATAAATGCATTTTATGAATGTTATATGTAAGTTAATTTTTTAACTAATTTATAGTGTATTGTACTGTTTTTATATGTCTGTTTTATTGTAAGCCGCCCTGAGTCCCCTGTTGGGTGAGAAGGGCGGGATATAAATATTGTAATAAATAAATAATAAATAAATGCAGTGAAACAACAGGTTTTTATTATCTGCCAGTCCACATGGCAAATAATAAAAAGAGATGAGAGATGTCATTCAATAACATCTGGGGACCCAAATTAGTTAAAACTAAACAGCACCGACCACCATGTAATAACATTATAGTTGTCCCTCTGTATCCATGGATTCTCCATCCAACAGTCCTTTGAAGGCAACCATAAGGCTGATATGACTCCCCATGGAAATGAGTTTGACACCTCTAGTTTACGCAATTGCTTTGCACAACTACTTCTCCAAAGGCATAGCCCACCTTGCTGAGAGAATGCATACACTACTACTATGGCAGGGATTTTATGGGATTTTCACCCCATAAAATTGGATTGTCGTTCCAACTTCCACTCCTGAATAGTAGATCTTGAATTGAAACAGTTCAATCTCATATAATCCAGCTCAAAGAAGATATTCTGCATCATCTGTTTTGATAATCTGGATCATATGGCAGTGTAGATCTAGCTTTAGTAGAATACAAGCTGAACATGCAGCAACAACGTGACGTGGCAGCTTTCAAAAGCCAGTGGCATCATAATCTGCATCAATAGGAATATTGGCTCAATCGAGGAAAAGGTAAAGATTTCTTCCTGATATCAAGTCCAGTCATGTCTGACTCTGGGGGTTGGTGCTCATCTCCATTTCTAAGCCAAAGAGCCGGCGTTGTCCATAGACACCTCCAATGTCATGTGGCCAGCATGACTGCATGGAGCACCGTTACCTTCCCGCTGAAGCAGTACCTATTGATCTACTCACACTGGCATGTTTTCGAACTGCTAGGTTGGCAGAAGCTAGAGCAACAGCGGGCGCTCACTCCGTTCCCGTGCTCTAACCACTTCGCCACCGGGCCTCTTACAAATACAAACTAAGATAACAGAAAAATCAAAATTTACTCTTTAGTAGCAGAGTCAAGGAAAAAATTAAAAAAGCAGCTTCAAAACACAAAACCTCCAGCTTCAAAATAACTCAGTCCATCTGGAGCAATAAACTCACATAAAGGTCTTTGCATACGTGCATCTTCTTTGGAGATTTCTTCTTCATTCAATAGTGCAAGGAGACAAGCATAGTAGGGTCTCAGCCAGGAACTTACTCCGAGTAAGTTCTGAAAGAAGTGATGCAGTAAGTCCCAAAATGCATTACAAACATTCCCCAAGTTATACCCCATTCAGGGAGTGGTTCAAGCTTGTTATCCTTGATTGTTCTAATTACCCAACTATGAATTGTGATTGACCAGGTGTTTTCCCCTTAACACACACACACACACACACACACACAGACTTAATCAAATACATGCATATGCAGCAATACCTATTGATCTACTCACATTTGCATGTTTTCGAACTGCTAGGTTGGCAGAAGCTGGAGCTAACAGCAGGAGCTCACCGAGCTCCCCAGATTTGAACCGCCGGCCTTTTGGAAAGCAAGTTCAACAGCTCTACGTATTAACCCTCTACGCCACCAGGGGCCACATCTATACTGTCATATAAAATCCAGATTATTTTATTTGAACTGGATTATATGGCAGTGTAGACTCATATAATCCGGTTCAAAGCAGGAAATGTGGATTATTTGATACCAGCAGCACCCTGGGGTCTCAGCTAAAGAGATCTTACCTGTCAAATGACCATTTTTACCTGAAAATGCCAGAAACTGAGCCTGGCCTCTTCTGCTTAGCAGATATGCTTTTTCACTGCGGAGCTTGGAAAGAAGGAATAAGACATTATTGTTCCATCAAAAAAAAAAAAAAGATTTATAGGAAAAGGGAATTGTTGTGATTAATTATCACATCTGCAGAGACATCCTGTGTAGGCTTTTAAAAATATAGAATCCACGGCTGCATTGGTTATTTATGATCCAGCTGTTTTGGCAATTAAGAACTTTTAACGCCTAGTTTTGCCAATACAGTCAAAAGGAGTCTGTTTCCTTCTGAAAGCACAAGGCTTCTGTCTTTTTTTTCCAGCTTAGAAAAAAGAGCGAACAGGGAATAAATCAAATCAAATCAATAAACAGGAACTGAGCCCACTTCGGCAACAATTACGTTCTTTTTGCAGTACATTCAGCTGAAGCTTTTTGTTCTTTAAAAAAAGCACTGCAGGTGTTCCTAATAACCTGTTGCCCAATTATGTATACATTTTTTTAAAAAAAAAATCTGTAAAACAACAAGTATAGTATAGTGTAGTAATTTTCCTCCTTTGCATTTAATGTATATTTAAGCTGGGAATGATTACAGGCAAAAGATGTATCTTGCCACATTGTTGAGGTTGTATTCAAAATCTGTTGCAATGTATTGAATAGAAATACATTCCGCCTTCCACATTTGCTGGAGTTAGGAGCATAGGAAAAATGTGGAAAAAATTATGAATAATAAAAGCTTGTTTAAAACCTGAAGGACACCTCTCTAAGAATCTTTGGGTCACAACTATATGATTAGCTGGTGAAACTAGAGATTTCAATAGAACCGGGGTTGTTATATGTTTTCCGGGCTGTCTGACCATGCTCCAGAAGCATTCTCTCATGACATTTTGCCCACATCTATGGCAGGCATCCTCAGAGGTTGTGAGGTATGGAGAAACTAAGCAAGGAAGGTTTATATATCTGTGGAAGTTCCTGGGTGGGGGGAAGAACTCTGAAAACAGAAGAATTCCAGACAGGAATCAATCAGAGGCAGCTAACGACTCTGAACAAAGGATTCCCCCAGGCCAGGATGTGAGGCTGGGAAGCTAACAGAGGTGATTAAATAAAACATTCACACTGGCCTCCAACTAGTGGAGCAGCTCTTGAATATTTTATTTAAAAACCCTAGAAATCCCTTACCTAGATGACCCTTACACAAAAATCTTGTTTTTCCATGAAAGTGTTGATAAGACATGTTCTGCCTGACATTTGCTCTTTGCTCACAATATAAGGTCATGCAAACCAGTAATGATTTGGCTTGCTGAATGATGCATACGTGGGATGAACTATGAACATGTCACCTGAGGATAGTGCATACGTGGAGCAACTATGGACACTTCACCTGATGTGATGAGTAATGAGTTATATAAGTTACAAGACAACTACACATGTCGAAAAGGATTATAATAGTCAGCAAATTTCATTGTCAGTTAGCTTTCTGCGCATGCTTCTGTAAAATTGTATAAATTGGAAAGCCACTACAGGCAAGGGGTAGCATTGCGTTTTCTGGGCATTAGCTAACATTGTCACCTGCTCTTGGCCAAAAGTAAACTATCTTGAAGACAACTTCTGCTGTCAGTCTGCTTTCTTCACCCGCGTCCAAACGAAATTCCACAACACAACAGACAAGAGTTCTTCCCCCCACCCAGGAACTTCCACAGATATATATAAACCTTCCTTGCTTAGTTTCTCCATAGCTCACAACCTCTGAGGATGCCTACCATAGATGTGGGCGAAACGTCAGGAGAGAATACTTCTGGAATGTGGCCATATAGCCTGGAAAACATACAACAACCCTGTGATCCCGGCCATGAAAGCCTTTGACAACATTTCAATAGAACTATTTTTTCTTGCAGTCTCCGGGTACTCTATGAGAACTCAATGAGCAACATCTAGCAGAAATTTACCATAAGAGTTGCACTGGGAACACCACGTAGATGGCAATTTGCACTGCTTCGGCACCCACAAAGATTCAGGTTTTCACCTGGATGTGAACCAGATTAAAAGGCTTACCCTGTTTGGGTTAAGCAGCCAGATGCTGGGGATTCTTCGGAGGAAGAAGGGGATGATGGGTTTCCCATTGACAAGTCTGTGTGTTATCAGGGTGATTTGCAGGTCTCAGATCAGGGAAAAGGGCTGACAATTGTAGAGGAGATGGGATGTTTGGAATTCCAATGTCCATTCCTTCGCAATTGGGGAAAAGTCTGTCTCTTTTGGGAATGGCCTTCAGAGCCTTCTGCAGGTGCAGATGGGGAGTTTTCCTGTCATATCAGGTTAAGCCTTCACAGGGATAGTGTCAAGGATAGGTTAGTTTGGCATTCAGAATGACTCTGTGGGGAAGACTTTAAGACCCAGGTTTCAAAGGCATGACCTCATGGCTTCTTGGCCGGGCCTGAGCTTAAATTAAGTGTTGTTCTCCAGAGCAGACAATGTTGCAAATAGGTCCTGTTTCAGTTCTCATGCTCATGAATCAGATCTCTTCTGTTTGCCTATGTTCCTGGAGGAGTTTTGCCTTGGAAAAGTTCTTGTCTGCATGCTTATGGTTTTATCCTGTGTTCTTGTTTTCCTGGATTTCATGTACCTTGTATATGGGCTACTGCTATTTCAAGTCTCACAAATCTGAGAGGGATGGCCCATGTTTTTGGTGTCTCTACACCAATATCGAGAGCACGGTAAATAAATAAGATGAACTTGAACTCTTAATACCTTTTCCACTGCTTTTTGGGAATTGCCCTTTTCCCCTTTTGTACACGCTTTGTAAATAAACTGCTGTAGTTAGTAACTACTGGACTTTATGTGGTGCTTAATGAAAAACCTAGCGTGCAACATACCCCAGGTTAAATCACATTGGCCTGGATGTGTTATTTGGATGCCCCAGGCTAGTGAGATGTTTGTAGCTGTATAGATTGGGCCTCAATCAAGAAAATAACAAAACTTGGTTTACAAGACTTGAGCAAGACAAGATTTGAGAGTGGAAACAGCAGTTTGACACCATTTCAATGACCATGGCTTAATGCCATGGAGTCCTGGGATGTGCAATTTGGTGAGGCATTTATTATTTATTTATTTATTTATTTACAACATTTATACCCCGCCCTTCTCACCTGAGGGGACTCAGGATGGCTTACAAAAATTGGCAAAATTTAATGCCCAAAATGCAATCATAAAAACAGAACAATATAAACAAATCCATTAAAAACATTGTTAAAACACATTATTAAAACCTTAAAACATATATATAATTAATTCTATTCGTCCAAGATCCTCTTGCTTCATCCTTAAATCAGGCCATGTCAACTTTGTCATTTACTCATCATGAGGCATCAACACTCTTTAGTAGAGAAGCCTAAAGACCTTGTAGAACTACAATACGCACAATTCCATAGCAATGAGCCACAACATTTCAAGTGGCGTCAAGCTGCATTCATCCTACATAGTAAATGCACCTCAGTTAAGTCTGTTTCAATGGCAAACCACAGTATATTAAAAACAATAGATCTTACATGTATTTATCTGATTTTCCTTGCTTTGGTGTAGGAGGCTATCCTTATTCTTTGTATGTTATTTCTGCCTCTGGTACTACCAACCTTTCTGCTTAAGAAGCAATGCCCAGGAACTCAGTTAACTGCAGTTTAGAGCCACACTAATTCATGCATATTAATTTTAGTGTGTCAAATTGTAGTGTTTGAAAGCTATGTACAGCTAAATCACCTTTCTCTCTAAGTGCTGACCCAAATTTCCAAGATCAACAGAATCTAACATGCATCAGATATTTCCCAAGAGTGATATGAATAAATGGAGCCAGCATGGAGCAACAGTTTGAGCGTTGGATTATAACTTGGGCAATTCACACATTATCAGAATGTGATAGGTTCATCTTAAGGTTGCCATAAATTGGAAATGATTTGAAGATGCAACAATATTCATAGTTCAGACTGCAACACTAGAGACCCATATGCAAAATGCTCACAAATGTGACTCAGTGCTCAATAATGTGAAATGCATAACAGTGGAGGATCCACTCCAGAACAAAAATTCCCAGCTGCTTCCATTGGAGAATTTACACGCATGTAAGACACAAGTGGCAATCCAGCTAGGAATGATTACAAAGGTGCCAAATTCCTATGGAATATCAGTGGAGGTGTAGTCATATTGTTTCCACACTACATTATCTCTTTTCTCTCCCTCCAGGCCTGCGCTTTTCTCTTTCTATCTCTCTCTCTTTCTCTCACTCTCTCCCTTGAGCCCCTCATTCGCATTCTTCTTTTTTTCAGCTGTCTGCTTTTCCGCTCCATTCAAATATAGTTGCCCTCTCCACCCCCAGACAGGTCAGCACAATGCTATATTTGTATATCTCTCTGTTCGCCACCCACAGAATGTTGTTGAAGTTGGAATGAGTCTAAAAAGGCCAATCAAAGGGTGAGCGAACACATCGGGAAATGTGGGGCAAGTCCTGGCTCCATCCATTAAGAGTGATTTTTAACCCTGACTTTGGGAAATGTGTACTCTACAATAGTCATATCTAGATTTCCAAACAATGTTTACAATTTCAGATGGGCTAATGGTATATTGTATCTCCCTGTTTAAGCTGCTCTGGATTCTGAAAGCATCACAAGATGCTTTCAATCCCAGTATTGAGTGAAAAGTGAGATATAAATTATTATTATTATTATTATTATTATTATTATTATTATTATTATTATTATTATTATTATTATCATCAACACAACGACGTTGTATAGCACAGCAAACAAGACAGACATGCTGGATTTCATTACGCAAAACCACAAGTCGAACACTTCCCAAGTGTCTAGGACTGTGTGATGTATTTTTGGATGATGCGTGCAGATCCCAGTAGGGTGGCCTTTTGCAGTTGGCAGATCGTAATTTTGTCAATGTCTATTGTTTCCAAATGCCGGCTGAGATCTTTTGGCACGGCACCCAATGTGCCCATCACCACCGGGACCACCTGCACTGGTTTCTGCCAGAGTCTTTGAAGTTTAATATTGAGGTCCTGATAGCGGCTGAGTTTTTCCTGTTGTTTTTCGCCAATGCGACTGTCACCTGAAATGGCGACATCAATAATCCAAACGTTTTTCTTTTCCACAACTGTGATGTCTGGTGTGTTGTGTTCCAGAACTTTGTCAGTCTGGATTCGGAAGTCCCACAGTATCTTTGCGTGCTCATTTTCCAATACTTTTGCAGGTTTGTGATCCCACCAGTTCTTTACTGCAGGGAGGTGGTACTTGAGGCATAAGTTCCAATGAATCATTTGGGCCACGTAGTTGTGCCTCTGTTTGTATTCTGTCTGTGCAATTTTCTTACAGCAGCTGAGGAGATGATCAATGGTTTCGTCGGTTTCCTTGCACAGTCTGCATTTTGGGTCATCAGCTGATTTTTCGATCTTGGCCTGAATTGCCTTTGTTCTGATGGCTTGCTCCTGGGCTGCAAGGATCAGGCCTTCTGTCTCCTTCTTCAGGGTCCCATTCGTGAGCCAGAGCCAGGTCTTCTCCTTATCAGCTTTTCCTTCAATTTTGTCAAGGAACTTTCCATGCAATGTTTTGTTGTGCCAGCTGTCAGCTCTAGTTTGTAGTGCGGTTTTCTTGTACTGGTTTTTTGTACTGGTTTATTGGTATTATTATTATTATTATTATTATTATTATTATTATTATTATTATTATTTTACGACACAGCAAACAAGATAGATATGCTGAATTTCGTATCACAAAATCACAAGTCGAACACTACCCAAGCGTTTAGGACTGTGTGATGTATTTTCGGATGATGCGCGCAGATCCCAGTCGGGTGGCCTTTTGCAGTTGGCAGATCGTAATTTTGTCAATGCCTATTGTTTCCAAATGCCGGCTGAGATCTTTTGGCATGGCACCCAATGTGCTGATCACCACCGGGACCACCTGTACTGGTTTCCAGGTGGTCCCTGGGTGCTCTAGACATTGGAGCTACCAGCTGTCCCTGGTTTTTGCTCAGCTGTATGACACATAGGCTGAGGTCTTTCTTTGTGCTACACAACTCTTGTGTTGAATGTCATGTTACACAATTGAACTGGGATATTAAAACAGCAACTAACTGTACATGTGCACCCAGGTGCCATGCATACAAATGCATGATGCAAAAGCAAATGTATACCCAAGTCCAATGCACAGTGCAAGCCAATGCACAATGTGTACCCACAATGTGGCACTTGTATCATGTGGGTGCACACACCAATGCTTGATATGCACAAAAAACATTATTGACCAATGTGCATACAGATCCATGCTCAATGCCATCCATGAACAATGGAACTGCATGTGAAATTCCACTTCCACACCTGAACTGAATACAGATGCTTTGAACTGGTCAAAATGTCCGTCTGCTGCAGTAGAAGAACTTACACATGAGTAAGTCACTAATAGAAATCCAGTTGTGCTTTTGTTTCCCTGTTTGTGTGCCCTCCAACATTACACAAATGAAAACTGGGATGTGTATGGGTAACATCAGTGTTTGGTTGACACAACAAAAGTTATCAATGCTTGGAAGAACACACAAGTTAGGTGAAGATGCAGCTGATTGCTTTTGCCTAAATCTTCTGGGAAGGTGGTAAACAACTTTTGCACTTTCACCTTGGAAACAACTTTTAGACTGGAAAAACTTTATGCTCCCCACAACAACATGCACAGGAGCACTGCTTTTTGCCCTGCATTCCCTACGAAGTTGATGAAATTGTCTGAGGCCCCAGGCAACTCCTAAAATCCAGCAAAGTGACTAGGATGGTCAGATATTTGATGAGCTATGTGGTTGGTGGGAAGAGGTTGCAGTGACATAAAGCACAGGGAAAGAGTGATGTCAGTGTCCATCTGGACAGGGGAGTGAGCCAAAACAAACCTCATTCAGTATCCCACAATTTTTCCTAAAATGGGGCAAACATGGGTCAAACCCAGAAAGCCCAGAACACTCTCCAGAAGTTTCTACAGTCAGCAGTGGATTCGAAGTGACTTGGTTTTGTTATTAGTGTTGACAAGCCTATGATATTTCTTAGGAATGGAATATTCAAGAAGTGGCTTACCACTGTCTTCTTTCTGAGTGTGTGTTCACCTGTTTCAAGTAAGCCACATTCAAGTTCTCAATCTACCTTGGAAGTCTGTAGCAGACCCCCACAAACCATTTTTCCTCCTTAATATTTATCCAGAGACTCTCAACCTGACTTCTGGGATTTAAGTTATGGATCTCATCATATCTGTAAATACCCTTGACATAGAATGCTATTCCTACATCTTTCCTGCTTGGTCTAGTTCTCAGAAATAGATTATACTATTACTACATTACAGTAAGGAATATGATGTTTGTTATATCATATTTAGATTGCTGTATTAAGAGTTCAAGTTCATCTTATTTATTTCCCATGCTCTGGGCATTAGTGTAGAGACACCAAAAACATGGGCCATCCTAGTTGCTTAGATCAGATTTGTGAGACTCTTAGCAAAAACCTTCTTGTCAACCTATTCCCACAATATACGAAGGAAAGGGTGGAACTAAATGCAGATCTCGTGCTCCAAAATCCGAAACAGAAAATCCCATTCTTGCCAAGACTCCAGTTCTCTGGATCCCTTGGCTAAACCCTCAGAACATGAAGGAAGCTGGTATTTCCCCGCCTCGGAAGTTAAGTAGTGGGAAAGACGCCCACACAATCCTTTGCAATAATTTTCATCCTTCTGTCAGAAGCGAGGGAGCAGCAAAAGGGTCAAATTTTTCCTGGCTTAAAAAGCAGCCCATTAACTCCTGGGCGGCTGGAGATCACTTAAAAATGCACACGCAGAGACACGCACACACACTTCTCTCTGGCTTGCAGGGAAACAAGCCTGCCATTCTTAGGTGTGAATATGTATGTGTTTAGTCTCCAACGGATACAGCTCTGCCTTTGCCAAGTCCCTGGCTCTTCGGCAAGGGAGGGTCGCGACTGTACACACTTCTCCCTTTCAGCAGGCTCTCCCGCCCCACTCAGAAAGGGGTTTTGCGATTTAGTGGGATTTAGCAGACACGAGGCTTCTTTCCCCATTCCAACTACTCATTTTCAATGAAGTCAGGGAACTTGGTTGTCAGCTTGGGTGCAACCCTCAGTCCACAATTAAAGGTCCGCATCCCAAAATGTGAAAAGCTTTGGTATATTTCTGTTCTTGAGAGCACTTTAACACACCACAGGGGCCAGAGAGACTCAATACAAAGGAAGGGATATGGAAGGGATTTGTGCCAGCCAGACTACTATTATGGCAGACCTGCTAGCATTTCATAGGTTGCACCTACACTATATGAATGAATGCAGTTTGACACAACTTTAAGCCTGAAATGTTATGGAATCCTGGGAGTTGAAGTTTCCATAGCACTGAGCCAAAAAGTAGTGTCAAACTGTATTAATTCTGCAGTGTAGGTGCACCCGCTGGTGAAAGACCAAGACATGTGTGGTCAGAGAGTGGTGCAGATTATAAAAATAATCAAATTGGAAAGAAACCCTGGTATTGCATTATTATCAATATATAATAATAATAAGATGGATAAAAAAGAAAAAGAAGCAATAACAAATTTATTGACAATAGCAAGACTGCTTATAGCAAGGAACTGGAGAAAAGTAATAGATGTACGGATTGAAGAATGGTATAAGGAAGTGTGGAAATTGGCAATAAATGAAAAGCTAACATGTAAATTAAAAGTTAAAAGAGGGATATGGAAAAAAATGATTTTGAGGAAGTATGGGGGAAATTTATTGAGAAAGGACTCCAAAAAAGGGATGGAGGGCTACCGCCTCAGGAAGAAATGAGATTTTGGTTAGACAATGCATAAGAAATGGCTCGGGGAGGGAGGGGGGGATACACAGTGGTGAAGAAATATAGATAGACAAATGTTAACGATGTAGTAGATATTAATCAACAGTAGATATAAAAGAATGATGCAAGTATTGTATGATAAATTAAATATCTGCTATGTAACAAAAGCAATTATTTTATGAAAAATTTTAAATTCAATAAAAACGATTAAAAAAAAAATAAAAATAAAAACGATCAAGGAAGAATATCCAAGCTGGGAGAGTCTGCAACAGGTTGCTTTTCACCTGAGCTTACTGAGAAAGGCAAAATTATGCCTTTCCATCTCCTGTCCTTGGTTAATGAAGGAAAACAACATTTGGATTTTGAACTAAGGACCTCATCAGATGCGGCCCATCATAGGGAGTCATAGGGAGGAGGGAGCAAGCTTATTTTCTGCTGCTCTGGAGACTAGGACGTGGAACAAGGGCTTCAAACTTCAGGAAGGAAGATTCCACCTGAACATTAGGAAGAACTTCCTCACTCTGAGAGCTGTTCAGCAGTGGAACTCTCTGCCGCAGAGTATGCTGGAGGCTCCTTCTTTGGAGGTCTTTAAGCAGAGGCTGGATGGCCATCTGTCAGGGATGCTTTGAATGTGATTTTCCTGCTTCTTGGCAGAATGGGGTTGGTCTGGATGGCCCACAAGGTTTCTTCCAACTCTATGATTCTATGGTTCTATTATTAAACCTTAAGAATGTAGCAGGCTGGCTGTACTAGAACCTGAATCAGCAAACAACGAGTTAAAGAGACATTTCTGCAATTTTTAATTGGAAGATTCTTTTACATAAATAAACTACATTAGAACATTAACAGTCTGTGTAAACATGACCTTTCTGCAGCATTATTTTTCTTCCGACACACAATTGATGGCTGCCAATACTTTTTAAAAAACAGCTGAACTCTGCCAGTACCCATCTGCGCCTTTTTTGTAAAACAGTAATCCATTTCCACACAAAGATAATGAACCAAAGCCTCCTTAACAATGTCTAAAGGGACAGTTGCTTCTTAATAGTTTTTTGACTTGGATCACTAACAATTTGGGTCATTTCTTTGTTTGCAGATGCACTTCTTCCTTTTTCACCGTATGAATTTTATAGGCAAATGGGCAAGAGAAAATCTGATTACAGCCTAAGTGTTTATCTGTAACCTGAATGCCAATTGACACCACTTGAACTGCCATGGATCAATGCTATGCAATCCTGGGATTTCTAGTTTGGTGAGGCACCAGAAATCTTTAGCAAATAAGGTTAAAAACCTTGTAAAACTACAACTCCAATCATTCCACAGCACTAAGCCATGGTGGTTAAAGTGGTGTCAATTGGCATTAAATCTACAATCTAGATGCACCTCAAGAGTCACAGTAGAAGACAGCCATTCCCAGAGGAGGTTGAATATCTCTCTCATCGCCTGTCCTTCTCTTCCTTTTTGAAAGCAGAAGGTGAATCCTCCCACCAAAAGCCCAATTTGCCCAATTCAATTGTTGGTGGGGTTCAAGGGGCTCTTTGATTTTAGGTGAACTATAAATCCTAGCAACTACAACTTCTAAATGACAAGGTCTATTTTCCCCAAACTCTACCATTTGTTCACATTTGGGCATATTGAGTTTTCATGCCAAGTTTGGTCCAGATCCATCTTTGTTTGGGTCCACAGATGTAGGTGAACTACAACTCCAAAACTCATGGTCAATGCCCATCAAACCCTTCCAGTATTTTCTGTTGGTCATGGAAGTCCCGTGTGCCAAGTTGGTCAATTCCATCGTTGGTTGGAGTTCAGAATGCTCTTTGATTGTAAGTGAACTACAACTCCCAAATGACAAAACCAATCCTCACCCCAACCCCACCAGTATTCAAATTTGGGCATATCGGGTATTTGTGCCAAATTTGGTCCAGTGAATGAAAATACATTCTGCATATCAGATATTTGCATTACGATTCCTAACAGTAGCAACATTACAGTTATGAAGTAGCATAACTCAATTTTATGGTTGAGGGTCACTACAACGTGAGGAACTGTATGAAGGGGTTGCAACATTAGGAAGGTTGAGAATGACTGCACTAAAGGAAGATGAGGTACTGTACATAGCAAAAAACAAGCATTTTTATATAGTCAAATGCTTTGTATTTCCCACTCATACCCCAGCTGGGGTTTACTCCATGCCGACTAGTGTTGTTGACGTCATGGCCAGCTGGGGAGGATTCCTGAAGTGTCCGCCAGCCAATTAAAGAGCGTTCCCCGCTTTCGATGAAGATTTCTGCTCTCCAATGGCTGATGGGGAGCAGGATGGTCCAGGAGACAAAGGAATGTAGACCTCTGAGTGCATTACCATTGTCCCAGCAGAGGAACAAAACAAAGAGGGACCATTAGGTCCCATTTCATTCTCTGTGTTGATGAGTTAAGGCAGGTTGGACACCTTGGACAGTGCCCATGTCCATTGTTGTCGGTACAGATAATCACCAAAGGTGATGAGATCGGCAAATCCAGTCCTGGGAAAGGGGACATATTGTGGAAAGCGGGGCAAGTCATCCCGGTATCGGGAAAGAAGATAGCAGGTGATGAATGTCTTTTATCGTATCCAAGTGTCTGCACAAAGGACATGAGGTCCGGTACCAGGAGATGGGTTGGTCCTGGAGATGATGGGTGCTTGAGTCCTTTGTTTTTTAGGTGATGCCCAGGAAACCTGCTGGAGGGAATTCCTGGGTCGTGAGGTGGTGGCAAAAGGTCACCAAGGTCTTGCTGAGGGGCTTCATATTCCAAAAAGATGTTTTATACGGAGATATAAAATATAACATATCAGAGAGGTGTACAAAGGGGAAATCATGGATACCGGGGCTCCCAGCCGAGTGACAGTCATCCAGCCTCCAGAGAAAAAGACTCCACCACAACATATGGAGTTTTAATTATTGTGACCATTTTATAGGATTTTAACTCATTTGCTAGTTTAATTCAATTACATATAGGTAAAGGTAAAGGTTTCCCCTGACGTTAAGTCCAGTCATGTCCGATTCTGGGGGTTGGTGCTCATCTCCATTTCAAAGCCAAAGAGCCGGCGTTGTCCGTAGACACCTCCAAGGTCATGTGGCCGGCATGACTGCATGGAACGCCCTTACCTTCCCGCCGGAGCGGTACCTATTGATCTACTCACATTTGCATGCTTTCGAACTGCTAGGTTGGCAGAAGCTGGAGCTAACAGTGGGTCTCACTCTGCTCCCCAGATTTGAACCTGGGACCTTTCGGTCTGCAAGTTCAGGATATAAATATCATGATGATGATGATGATGATGATGCATATGAAGGTGCATGCTGTGCAACACTGATAGGGGATCTCAGACTCCTTCTACACTGCCATATAATCAAAGCAGATAATCCTCATTATCTTATTTGAACTGGATCGTATGAGTCTACAGTGCCAAATAATCCAGTTCCAAGCAGATAATCTGGATTTTATATGGCAGTGTAGAAGGCGCCTCAGTCACTGGGCACGTCTACACATTTCTGTTGGCGCTGTTACCTGGAAAGCAGGCTGACAGTTTCACAGCAACCGCTCTGTAGCACCGTTAATAATACATGACAGTTCTTCTTTTAAACCAGTCTCATATTTCCTCCAATGGATTGTTTTCCCCTCCTTGGAACAAGCGGAGCTATTGTGCTTTAATCAAAGAACATCAGATAAACTAATCTTACATGTCTACCAGCAGAAGGTGTAATCTTCAACCGTTAAATGTTCCAGCAGATCCAAAGACAAAGAGGAACTCTGCTCAGTTTTTGAGACATGGGTGCCACACCCCTCTATTCAAACACACTGGCTTTGGAAGGATTGCCTTCACCTTCCCGAAACAGGGAGTGCGAGAAAAGGGAGAGAGGGAGGGGGAGAGAGCTATAAACTGTCTGTGTATGTTGGCTTCCAAATCTGAATGGAAATTATCTTGGCTCATAGAGCATCCATTCTCCAACACTCTTCCACTAATAAGCTGAGCTGTTATCACAGTCAGTTGGGAACTGTGTTTTGAAAAGGAAGCCTCTTTGAGGAAATATAGGTAAAACCTTGGAGAAAGAAAGGGCTGAGACCTTTATTTGTGAGCTCTATAGTCTAGAGCACTACTGTTTAAATCCCAGGAGAAGTGGATTTCAAAGTAAATTGTCCTGCTTGTGTTTCCTTGGTAAAAGAACATAATTACACAGAAAGTAAAATAACATCCTTTGAAGTGAAAACCTTTAATGAAACCGCTAAGCATTTTTACTGTTCAATGTTAATGAAACCATCACACATATTTACTGTTCAAAGTACAAATAAACAACCATTTATTGTTTCTTTTCACATAAAGTGTCACGTCTCTCTCTCTCTCTCTCAATATCCTAATATAGAAGAGGGTCCTGAATAAAGGCATTGGTGGCAGCATTGATAGAGGTAGCGAGTTCGAATCCTCTACATTTTGGTGGCAGCAGAAATAGAAACCTCTGCAATTCTGACAAACTTGAAAAATCCTCCCTACTGTATATTGTTAAAAAACCTGATCCTCCATACTACTCAAATGCCCAACTGTTTCTCTATGGGAATTTATACACACATAAGTAACTAAAAGGATGCTAACAATAGTAGGACAGACAATACCTCCAAGTGCATGAAGAGTAGCCACAGCAGATTAGGTCTCCACCTTTATTTGCCTCTCTTTTTCCTATTGTGGAAAACAAAAGACACAGAAATCGAGACCTCCCTGCAAGTGATGCCTAAAAACAGCCGAAATAACAGAGTGACTAAATGAGAGCAGAACCTGCCGTAATGGAGAAAATAGGCAGCTTTGGCTTGTTACATCTTAAATGCCGCTTAATAAGATAATTACACAGCTCCCATTAGAGAGGAAAGCTGGCAAGTTGAGGCACTGGGACGCTTGCTGATCCTCCTGGATTTCAGTTTCTAAAATTGCAGAATTTCATGCATTCTTTCGCTTTCTAAGAGGAACTAAAAGGCAGCGAGTGCTCAGCTTTCATCTTGTTGAAATTTGGCATTCCAGGATTAGAAGCTCTAACTTTTTTTAGATGAGGCCAATGTATCAGGACAGTGCAGTATTTGTTGTTTTCTCCATATCTATATTTATCAGTCATTGTATCTATCTGTTCATCCATCCATTCATAGGACACTTCTGTTCTCCTTGACTTCTTCTTAGTATGTATCTTCAAGTCATTTCTGATTTATGATGAATGCAAAGTGACCTTATAATTGGGCTTTCTTGGCAAATCCTGGCATCCAATGCCCCTTCTACAGTGCCAAAAATCTAGATTATATGCTTTGAACTGGGTTATATGAGTCTACACTGACTTTTTTGAACTGAGTTCAAAGCAGATAATCTGGATGTTATGTGGCAGTGTAGATGGGGCTCAGAGTCCTAATCCAGGATTCAAATAAACCACACTGTCTGTGTTCCAAACTACTGTATATTCTCGAGTATAAGCCAACCCGAATATAAGCCGAGGCACCTAATTTTACCACAAAAAACTGGGAAAACATTGACTCCTGAGATACCAATAAATTACATTAAATGAGGCATCAATAGTTTAAATGTTTTTGAATCTTTACATCAAACTGTAATTTAAGATATGACTGTTCAACTCTGATTAAATCATTATTTTCATCTTCTTCAATGTAAATGTGCTTATGTATCCTTTTAATAATAATAGAGTGAAATAATAAATGTAATAATGATAATAATAAATGCAGTAAAATAATAAATGTATTATTAATAATAAAAATAGAGTAAAATAAATGTAAAAGTAACAAAAATAATAGAGTAAAATAATAAATGTAATAACAATAATAATTAATAGAGTGAAATAATAAATGTAACAATACCAATAATAATAGAGAGAGAAAATAAATATACCATATATACTTGAGTATAAGCCATCCTGAATATAAGTCCACCAGGACCCTCACTCAAGTATAAGCCGAGGAGGTTTTTTCAGTCCTAAAAAAGGGCTGAAAAACTAGGCTTATACTCGAGTATATATAGTACTTTCCCAACAATTCCCGACATTTTATTCCTGCCTTCAAGTGGAATTATTTTCTTCATTCTGAGAACTGATTCTTTTAAAAGTAATAATAAGCAACTTCCAACATATTAAAATACAATCAGACACAATACAAAATCAATCAACAGCCATCAAAGACACAAATACAAAACATAATAGGCAATAGATAAAACATAAATAAGCATTTCAAGGCTTTACACATCTTTCTTGTCTGTTTCACACATGAATGTACATTACATTGTGAATGAATCCCTGGACAGCTTACCAAGTTGACTTCCAACATAATGTAAAAGGCCCTTGATGTAAAAATTTTTGAAGAGGCATGAAAGCTCTTTATGACACTCATTATTACAACGGCCATTTCACACATACTGCAAGATATGTAACGGTGCATCAACGCTACAAAATGAACGCAGCCCGACACCACCCCAAACTGCCATGGCTCAATGCCATTCATTTCTTCTCTCGTTATTTTATTAAAAGGATTTCCTCTTTTTTATAGTGCTATAATGCATCAGTAACTTTGTTAAATGTCTCTTTTGCACTATAACATTATGCTGCATTCTGTTATCAGATTTCCATTTTGGGATATTGAGAAAAATTATGAATCACAATGGAAATGTGTTGAAGAAAAAAGAAGTGGATCCTAAAATTGAAATCCATGTTCCCATCTGGCCTGAATGAAGGTCTAAACTTAATATCTTCAATACAGTAGGCTCCTAGTTTGCCAGCATCCGTGGAGATAAGTAGATGCCGGATAAATGTAGTTTCTGGTTGCTTGAGAGTAACTATTAAAAATAGACTTATCTATACCCCATACTATATCATACCATAAACTATGTATTGACTTGATATTAATATTGAAATACAGTAACTAAAAGAAAATAAAGATTAGCAACTTAATATACAAGGGTTAGGATTCTCCTTCTCAGTTCTATTCCCAAGCTGTTTATTTCGTCATCGTTATTATTATTATTATTATTATTATTATTATTATTATTATTATTATTATTATTATTATTAATGCAGTCTGAACACATTATAAGGCAGTGTAGGTAGGATCATGTTTCTGTACACTGAACCATCAGAAAGCAAATAAATCATAATCTTGGTCACAGATATGGATAGTTTTGGATTTTGGAATAATTGGATTTTGGGACTACACTATATAACAAAATTTTAAATTTTTTGCTGTTCCTGGTTTGAAAGTGTTGTTTTCTGTTTTATTGTGCGATACTTACTTTGAAAGTAGTTGTTATACTCCAGAAACTATTTTTGTGGCTGCCACAAACTATGTTGAGTTGGTTGAAGCTTTGTCAGATATTCATTGAAAAACCATTGCCAAATGTGCTGCAGGAGTTGACGCGAAAACAAAGTTTTTGCAGTTTAATAAACTTTTCTCATGTTTCTTTTTTTTTGTAATAATTTTTATTCAGGTATTTAATGGTTTACATAAAAAGTTAGAAAAGGAAAAGAAATGAACTTTGGAAAAAGATAAAAGAAGAAAGAAAGAAAAAAGGTGATGAGGGTAAAGTTTATTTCGGTCTTCCGTTTTCGACTCTTTGTGGATTTATCTCATTATCGTCTTTTCTTGTTTATTCATCTCCATCGTAAGTTGACTTCACGGGTTTCTCCTTTTTGTTTCTATTGATCCCTTCCTGATGTTTTGTATATTTCATATTTTTCCCAGTCTGTCTTCTTTATTTTATGCTTTAAAAAATTATATAATGTGATTTTTATTTTCTAATGGTATCTGTTTTATATGAATTGTTGTTTTGTAGATTGTTTTATATGAATTGTTGTTTTTACATTGTTTTTAGGCATTAAATTTTTGCCTATTTATTGTAAGCCGCTTTGAGTCCCCTCAGGGAGAAAAGCGGGGTAAAAGTGATGTAAATAAAATAAATAAATAAATAAATTGGTTCTCTTCTGTTTTCTTTCATGATATAGAACCAATTAGGAAATGTTGTTTTTAACCCAGGAACAAAAACTGTGTTACATAGTGCTGTAGATAAGCAGTACTCTCACCCTGAACCATGTCGGGCTTCTTCAACGGAGAAATAGTTGACCATCACAGGGTTGTTGTGGGTTTTCCGGACTGTAGGCCATGTTTCAGAAGCATTCTCTCCTGACGTTTCGGCCACATCTACCCTGTTTCCCCTAAAATAATAATAATAATAATAATAATAATAATAATAATAATAATAATAATAATTTTATTCTTATATCCCGCCCCATCTCCCCGGAGGGACTCGGGGCGGCTTACATGGGGCCATGCCCAGACACGACAGCACAAATCAGATAAAACATTAAACCGAGCAGTAAAACTTCAACATGATTAAAAACAGTCATAAAAGTCAATATACACAATAATATTAAAATCCCGATTTGGGTCAAAAGATCCAGGCCAAGGTGCAAAGCAATATCAAGTTATCAGGGAGGGATAATTATACAGCAGGTGTAATACTTAAAGTGCTGAATGAATCCTAAAAACAATCCAGAGGGTCTACTGCTTAATAGGTAAATAACATGATCCCACAAGGATCAGTCAACGAAGGCCTTCCGGAATAGCCAAGTTTTCAGGCTCTTCCTGAAAGAAAGTAGGGTAGGGGCCTGCCTAATCTCCCTGGGGAGCGAGTTCCACAGCCGGGGGGCCACGGCGGAGAAGGCCCTCTCCCTCGTCCCCACCAACCGCAACTGCGAAGTTGGTGGAAGCGAGAGGAGGGCCTCCCCCGATGAGCGAAGAGGTCGTGCGGGTTCATAGGGGGAAATGCGGTCTCGAAGGTAGGTGGGTCCCAAACCGTTTAGGGCTTTGTAGGTGATAACCTGCACCTTGAATTGGGCTCGGAAAATAAATGGCAGCCAGTGGAGCTCTTTAAACAGCGGCGTTGAGTGCGCCCTGTAATCTGCCCCAGTTAGAAACCTGGCTGCTGATCGTTGTACTAGTTGTAGTTTCCGAGCCGTCTTCAAAGGCAGCCCCACGTAGAGCACATTGCAGTAATCCAGTCTAGAGGTAACTAAGGCATGGACCACCATGGTCAGATCTGACTTCTCGAGGTATGGTCGCAGCTGGTGCACAAGTTTTAGTTGTGCAAAGGCCCTCCCAGCCACGGCCGACACCTGGGCCTCAAGTGTCAGCGCAGAGTCCAGGAGGACCCCCAAGCTGCGGACCTGCGCCTTCAGGGGGAGTGCAACCCCGTCAAGCACAGGTTGCCACCCAATACCCCGATCAGACGTACGACTGACCTGGAGGACCTCTGTCTTGTCAGGATTGAGCTTCAGCTTGTTCGCCCTCATCCAGGCCAATACAGCGGCCAGACACTGGTCCAGTATCCGAGGGGCTTCCTTGGAATTAGGTGGAAAGGAGTAGTAGAGTTGGGTGTCATCCGCGTAGAGATGGCACCGCACTCCAAAACTCCGGATGACCTCACCCAGCGGTTTCATGTAGATATTAAAAAGCATGGGGGACAAAATGGAACCTTGCGGGACCCCACAGGTCAATGGCCAGGGGTCCGAGCAGGTGTCCCCCAGCTTCACCAACTGGGAACGACCCTCTAGGAAGGACTGGAGCCACTGCAGAACAGTACCCCCAAGGCCCATCCCGGAGAGACGTCCCAGAAGGATACCATGGTCGATGGTATCGAAAGCCGCTGAGATGTCCAAGAGAACCAGCAGGGTCACACTCCCCCTGTCCAGCTCTCTGCGGAGGTCATCCACCAAGGCGACCAAAGCCGTCTCAGTACTGTAGCCAGGTCTGAAACCAGACTGCGATTGGTCCAGAAAATCCGTATCTTCCAAGAATCCCTGGAGCTGGGAAGCTACCACCCGCTCCAAGACCTTGCCCAAGAATGGAAGGTTAGAGATTGGTCTGTAGTTACTGAGGTTAGCCGGATCCAAGGAGGCTTTCTTCAAAACAGGCCTCACCACAGCTTGTTTTAGGCCAGATGGAAATATGCCCTGCTCCAAAGAGGCATTGATTATTCTCACAAACCAATCAACTAGCCCTCCATTGGCTTGTTTTAAGAGCCAAGATGGGCAAGGGTCAAGGGCACAGGTGGTCGCCCTCACCGCTCCAAGAATCTTGTCCACATCATCAGGCTGCACAAGCCGAAACGAATCCCACAAGATCGAACAGACAGATGCCTCGGTTACCTCACCTGGCAATGCATCAAGGCCGGCGTCTAAGTCGGAACGAATCTGAGCGACTTTGTCTGCAAAATGGTGAGCGAACTCGCTACACCGAGTTGACGAGATGTCGGGTGCTCCCCCGACCTGAGGAGGGTGGAGGAGCTCCCCAACAACTCGAAACAACTCTGAAGATCTATTTGTTGCAGCCGCGATGCGGGCAGTCAAGAAAACTTTCCTGGCTGCCCGCAATGCCGCGGAATAGGCCCTAATAGCGGCTCTAGACCGTGCTCGGTCAGATACGTCACGAGTTGTCCCCAGAAAATAAGACCTAGTAGAGGTTTTGCTGAATTGCTAAATATAAGGCCTCCCCCGAAAGTAAGACCTAGCAAAGTTTTTGTTTGGAAGCATGCCCGCCAAACAGAACACCAGAGCATGCAGGATCGGTAAATGTATGTACCATAAAGTGTTGTACATGAAAATATTGGTAGTAACAAGAAATTCTTGATAGGATTCACAGTTTGTCTGGCTATGCTGGTTTATGATGACAACTACTGTACAGTATATAATAAATGTTCATTTTTTTGTTCAGCAATAAATGTGAATTCTTCTTCATGGAAAAATAAGACATCCCCTGAAAATAAGACCTAGAGCATCTTTGGGAGCAAAAAATAATCTAAGACACTGTCTTATTTTTGGGGAAACACGGTATGGCAAGCATCCTCAGAGGTTGTGAGGTATAATATACGTCAGAAGGGAATGCTTCTGGAACATGGCCAAACAGCCCAGAAAACACATAACAGCCCTGTGATTCCATCAGTTTGCACATGGAGCTTGTCTCACTTTTGTTGCCTTGGAATGGTGATGCCAAATCAGTTGTCTAGGCACCATTTCCTCTGGTGTGAATGTGCCACCATGAGCCAGGCTTCTGAAAAGATTAGGAAGACATCATTATCCGGAGGGAGGAGAAACTCTCACTTTCAGAGACCGCAGGCTGCAGCAATGCACCAAATGGGCCGGTTTGCTTTGAAGCCCTTCCAGGGAGCTTACAGCCTTCCCATCTGCTGGAAGGTGTCTCCTCCATCAGGCAAATCCCGTCTCCAGCTCCTGAAAAGTGCCAAAGCTGCCAAGTTTGGGAAACATCGTGGGGCTGGGATGAGGGGAGGGGGACCTCTTCCATTTACCACATCAAAGGCTCTTCCGTCCCCTCTCTTTGGCTAATATTTATTCTGTATGTCTTCTTCCTTTACGCTTGACACCTTTTATAAGCAATTTAAAAAGAAATAATCCTTTGGGGGCATTGTCAAAGAATGAATGCATCCTCCCCACTTCCATTCCCTTTAGTACAGAGTGGGTCTCCTTGATCCGAAATGGTTGAGACCAGAAGTGGATTTTGGATTTTGCAATGCTTGCACATAAACGGGCCGGCAGAACGTTGGATAAGCGAAAATGTTGGATAATAAGGAGTGATTAAGGAAAAATGTATTAAACGTCAAATTACGTTATGATTTTACAAACAAAGCACCAAAACATCATGTTTTACAAAAAATCAACAGAAAAAGCAGTTCAACACATGGTAATGTTGTGTAGTAATTTGCTGTATTTACGAATTTAGCACCAAACATCGCAATGTATTGGAAACACTGACTACAAAAATATTGGCTACTAACAAATTGACTACAAATAACGATAGAATTTCATAAAATAAACGTACAACAACAACACTGTCGGAAATTAAATCCATAAAAAGTTCAGTCTTTGCTGCCTGGAGCAATGATGGGCAACCTTTTGCACTTGGTGTGTCAAAATTCACCAAAAAACCTAGCATGACTTGGGTGGTGTGTCACTTTGAGAAAAAAACCATAATTTCACAATATATATAGTTTAAATAACAAAAATATATAATTATAACATATAACTGTATTTAATAAATCAAAAACTATTTACTACCATTATTTCCATGTACGACAATCTATGGTACCTCTTGCAGTTTCCACGCTGGTTTTTCTCGGTTGTAGTTTCAATGTAATCATGAATAATGAATAATATAATATTAATATAATAGTAATTATATAATAATATACTACAATAATAATAATAGAATAATTATATATATATATATATATATAGGTAATGAAATTTCGGCCTAGGACAAAACAACAAAACTACACATCCCAGAAACACTAAACTTGGCAGCACAGCCCATCATCCATGCCTCTACGTTCATACAACAAAAAGAAAAGAAAAATTAAGTCCTAATTAGAGGGAGAGGAATAATTGTTTTTATCCAATTGCTGCCAGTTAGAAGGCTAAGCTCCGCCCACTTGGTCTCCTAGCAACTCACTCAGCCCAGGGGACAGGCAGAGTTAGGCCTCACTTAGGCCTCTTCCACACTGCCTATAAAATACAGATTATCTGATTTTAACTGGATTATGTGGCAGTGTAGACTCAAGGCCCTTCCACACAACTATATAACCCATTTATAATGGACTTAATGTCAGGGGAAAACCTTTACCCTTTACCTTAATTACCACCAGTTCCTTAATACTTTATTTCCCATACCACCATACTTCGCTACAGCAACGCATGGCCGGGCACAGCTAGTATATATATATATTTTATATATATATATATATATATTTTTATATATATATATAATGTGCATAATTCCCATGGAGTAAACAACAAAACCACTGGACCAAATCACACCAAATTTGGCCACAAAAGACATTAGTCATCCAATCAATCTGCATGCGGTAGCGTGTCAGCAAAAATGGCTAAGCGTGTCAGTGCTGACACGCGTGTCATAGGTTGCCCATCACTGGCCTAGAGAAAGCTGTGGATCTGAGCGGGAAGCAGACTGCGTTGGATAATCCAGAATGTTGGATAAGCGAATGTTGTATAAGTGAGACTCTACTGTATTTGCAAAATGAATTTGGTGTTTAAACTTGGCTTCCGTTTCCAAGATATCTCTATATGCATATTCTGTGTGTCTTGTTCCTTTGTGCTGGATACCTTGAACAACAAATTGAAAGGAAATAATCCTTTGGGGGATGTTTAGAAGAATAAAGGCATCTTCCCAACACTTTCAATCTCTTTAATACAGGCTGGGCATCCTTTATCGGAAATGTTTGGTACTAGAAATGTCTTGGATTTCTTTCGGATTTGGGAATGCCTGTATTTGCAAAATGAATGTTGGGTTCCATCACCACGATATCTCATTATATACACAATGGGATATTTTGAAGAAGGCTCTCGAGTCTAAACACAAGATTTATTTCTGTGTCGTATACACCTGTAGTTGTATACACCTGAACACATAGCCTGAAGGCAATGTGATATACAAATATCTTTTGTGCGTGAAACACTGAGCCATCAGCAAGCAGATAATAAATTATGTATTTATCGTGTCAGAAGTGCCTCTGGTGTCGCTGTAAGAAGGTCCTCCATTCTGCATGTGGCAGGGCTTAGACTGTATTGTAGTAAGTATTCTGTGGTTTGCTCTTCTCCACACTCACATGTTGTGCGAGTGTGGACTCCACTTTGTAGCCCCATTTCTTTCTCTTTTTTATAACATTTTATTTATGATTTAAGTGTATACATTAAAAGTGGGAGAACATGTAAAGAGGGATAGAAAAGAAAGAGGTGATGGGGATAGGAAAGAAAGAAGAAGAAGAAAAGGACCCAACATGGACAATGTTCCACTTCCAGATCCTCTGCATTGCATTGTATATCTTTCTTTTCATCATCAAATAATTTTCGGCAAGCATCTGTCTATGACCTGAAGCCTAGGATTTCCTATGAGCATAAATCATATAAGCTCAATATTTCTCTTTGACAAATGTTGTCTCAGTTTGTTCCAGTTGGTCCATTGTCTTGATGAGATGTTCTGTGATACTTTTTGTGTTAATAAATCTATATTTTTAATGTCTATTAGTTTCAGCATCCATTTTTCTATTGTGGGAATTTCTTGCGTTTTCCATACTTTGGCTATACATATCCTGGCAGCTGTTACCATATATATGAAGAGCTTTTCCGTATTGGAATCAATCTGAAAATCTACCATACCTAGAAGGAAGCATTCTGGTTTTAAATCAAATTTAATTTGGAGTATTTCCTCCATTTCTTTGTTGATTTCCTGCCAAAACCTTTTTATTTTCCTACAGCTGTGGCGCAGCTGGCTAGTAAACAGCTGCAATAAATCACTACTGACCGAGAGGTCATGAGTTCGAAGCCCAGGTTGGGTTAAGCCCCCGACCATTAAATAGCCCGGCTTGCTGTTGACCTATGCAGCCCCGAAAGACAGTTGCATCTGTCAAGTAGGGAAATTTAGGTACGCTTTATGCGGGAGGCTAATTTAGCTAATTTACAACATCATAAAAAACTGCGAGCAAAACATGAGGAAAGGAATGAGGAAGTACAGCCACTAGTGGACAGCGAAGCAACAGCTCCCCCTGTGGCCGGAATCGTGAAGCTGGGGAAAAAAATGTTAAATGCCTCTGTGTCTGTCTATATATGTTGTTTGTCTGTTGGCATTGAATGTTTGCCATATATGTGTTCATTGTAATCCGCCCTGAGTCCCCTTCGGGGTGAGAAGGGCAGAATATAAATATTGTAAATAAATAATAAATAAATACATCCCCACCACATGTGTATAAAATCTCCGTTATGTTTTCCGCACTTCCAGCATTTCCCGTCTCCCTTACCTTTACTGAATTTCACAAGCCAAAAGTCTATTCAGCGTCTTCCAAGTCACCCAGTCTTCTGTGTGCCCAAGAGGGAGTCTGTCATTCGGTATCCACCATGGCTTGAGGTTCTGGGTTTTAGCCTGCCACTTTTGGGCTCTCGCTTGCTGAGGTGTTTCTGCAAGTATCTCTGTAGATCTTAGAAAACTATTTCTTGACTTTGGCTTGCTGGCTGATATATGAACAGGGGGTAGGCGGAAATGTCACTGCCTTGGTCCTTTCATTTTTGGCTGCTCCTTCCTGGCGGATTTTAGGTGGTGCCATGCCACCTAAACAGTGTAATTTCTCCAATGTGGGGCATATACATCCTTTGATAATGCGGCATGTCTCATTAAGAGCCACATCCACTGTTTCAAATAATAGCTCAAGGAATTGGGTTACTTGTCTTTTCTAAATAGCAGAGTGCATGCCAACAATCCTATTGAAATTCCAGTCCTAATTAGACATTCTGGCCGAGATCCTACATCAGGATGGAATGGCTTAATCTCCATAAGCCAAACTGCGCATAAATTATCCCGTGCCATTCTTAGATGGAGTGGTAACTGAACCTGTGACAAACGTACAAGCAAAAGCGCAATCAGATATGGATGGCCTTTCCGGGTACAGTGTACGTTGTTGTGAAATTGCACCATATGCCCAATTCTGCTTGATGACGAAATGCTGCTTTAGTGTCTTTGTCTAATATACCATCAAATATTCAAAAGCTATGTTCATCCCATCAGCCTCATACATCTCGTTAAAATGGCAAGTAGTTATTTTATTAGTGTTATACATTTTTTTAAAAAAATATTCTTGCACATATTTATACATTGTTAGTCATAAATGACAAAAAAAATCCTGGAAATGTATGCTATTAACTTACAAATCATATGTCTTTGAAAATATAAATGAAAGGTTTTCATACGATGTGTTGTGTTTCCATACACTTTATTACAGTTTACTTATGTGTCCATATCTCTTGTAAAGGTTTGATTTAATAACCAGTTTGCAAGCAAAACTAAATAATAGTGTCACAAAATGATGCATGTCTAAAAAGTGTGTCACCAACATGAAATGTCTGGAAAACTTTCATGTATTGATTTGAGTAAAATCATAGAATCACAGAGTTGGCCATCCCATCCAACCCCATTTTGCCAAGAAGCAGGAAAATCGCATTCAAAGCATCCCATCTAGCCTCTGTTTAAAATCCTTCAAAGACAGATATCAGCTGGAGCCTCCACCACACTGGGGCAGAGAGTTCCACTGCTGAACAGCTCTTACAGACAGGACATTCTCCCTAATGTTCAGGTAGAATCTCTTTTCCTATAAATTGAAGTCATTGTTCCACATCAACATTAGCTTCATAACTAATAGGATTCTAGCTATTATTTGCATTTAAGGTATAGGGTTTGTTTTTTTAAAAAAAATGTATATTGTATTACCTGCTGTACCTGTATCTCTTTGCAGTGGCACTGTAAATGCACCTACAGAATTTAAAATTGTACATTTGTTTTCAATCAGTTCGGGAAAGGTCACTTCCCTCTTTAAGACAGCTTTAAAGTTGTATAGAATTAATTATATATTTGTTTTAAAGGTTTCTATAATGTATTTTAACAATGATATCAACGGATCTATGTGTATTGTTTTGCTTTTATGATTGTATTTTTTGGGCATTAAATTTTGCCAATTTTTGTAAGCCGCTCTGAGTCCCCTCGGGTGAGAAGGGCGGGGTATAAATGTTGTAAATAAATAAACAAATAAACAAATATAGAGGTGCAAAGAGGAAGGAATGTGTTTTGTGCATCCGTCTCAAACTTCCGGTGCTGGGAATGTTGGAAATAGCAACCTGCTCAAGCCTCCATAACTTATCTGTTGTGTATATACTTCAAATTGCTTACTATATTGTATATGTGTGTATTGTGTTCAGTTTATCTTAACTCTTTGTTGTGGGAGGGACTGCAGACCACGCGATCAGATCTGGGCTTGTTCAGGACTCAGACTCCAGTTTATAAACAGTGCCGTTTGGAAGGCTGTAGAAAATGTTTGCTTTCAGATGGCAGTAGAAACAATATGCTTACAGAAGCCATTAGACTTTCAGACTAGAAACAGAGAATCTATTAGACTCTTATTTATTATTTATTTTATTTATTTAATTAATTTATATACCGCTCTTCTCCCCCAAGGGGACCCAGAGAGATGCTTTAGACCAGTGGTTCTCAACACTTCTGAAATGTGTTTTGTGCATTGGCCTGTCGTCCCTAACAGTTGAAAGACATGTCTAGATACATCAGTTTAACAGCCGAGAAACCTGATTGCCTTCCATGAATGCCATTTCCCCAAAAGGTTATGACTCTAACAGTCATAACCCATTACCAAAAGGTTATGGCATCATTTTTCAAAAGGTTATGACTTCTAACAAGGTCATGCCTTTCCAAAGATCATTAAATCTCTAAAGAGTTATAGAGATTTCCATTTTCCAAAAGGGAAAGTTGTAGCCTATTAGATATCCTTGAAGGGCTTTTCTCAGTATTGACTAAGATGGCTAGCAGAGCCAATGTTGAGGAGTGATTGGACTTGCAATCCAACAAGGTGTGAGAGGCCTTCTCATGCCCTCCCTTTCTTTAAGGCAGTAGATTTCAACATTTGGTTGTCTTTAGAGCTTCAATTTCCAGAATCCCTGGCCATTATTCCACACATCTGTGGGTCCAAATATTTTTAATGGCTTCTCATGATAAGTTTCTCCCAAATGGATGACTTCCAGATGTCATAGGATTTTGTCACACAAGGATGTTAAAGTGCAATTGCAGCAGGATAAAAGCTCCTGTTGATGGGGCTTTTCTGCAGAAAGTTGTGGTTGTCCTGTGGTCACATTGGATTTGATTCATGATGGGGTCATTCTTTTCATTGGCAGGAAAAAGTCATCTTGAATCCAATATTGTTGTTGCTCCACTGTTCTTAATTGCACGAACGTTCAAAGTGCAGGAGGGTCCCACAAAAACACCAAAACTGTGTAATTGTGCAATTGTGCCAAAATATAAAAAGGTAAAGGTAAAGGTTTCCCCTGACGTTAAGTCCAGTCGTGTCCGACTCTGCGGGTTGGTGCTCATCTCCATTTCTAAGCCGAAGAGCCGGCGTTGTCCGTAGACACCTCCAAGGTCATGTGGCCGGCATGACTGCATGGCGTGCCAATACCTTCCCACCGGAGCGGTACCTATTGATCTACTCACATTTGCATGTTTTCGAACTGCTAGGTTGGCAGAAGCTGGAGCTAACAGCGAGTGCTCACTCTGCTCCCCGGGTTTGAACCTGGGACCTTTCGGTCTGCAAGTTCAGCAGCTCAGCGCTTTAACACACTGAGCCACCAGAGGCTCCTAAATATAAAGGTAGACAAAAGAAAGAGCATAGAAAAAAACATAGTGTGTATGCACTGGGTAGGGCAAATTAAATTGAAAGCAAGGCTGTGTGGGAATTAGCATCAGTCAAGTGCCAACATTGTGCAATTACGCCAAGGTGTGAAAGAAACAATTCCCATAATGATATGTTTCCGTTTTCTAAAATAATGTGATTGTGACGAGACAATATGTTGAGATGATAAAATCTTCAGACTCCCGTTCCCATGCAGGGGAATCTAGGAGTTATAGTCCAAGATGTGTGGAGGGTGCCAGGTTGTGGGTGGCTTCTTTCGGCAATTAATTCCTAGTTCAATGACTGAAGGCGCCATTATGTTCACTCTCTGCCGCTGAAAATACATAACTCCAATCGTAGCAATTCAAGAGCTACAGATGAATATCGCAGCATCAACAATGGAAAAAAATGCGCTAAATTATACTGACTAGTGATTATTCCCTCCGTTCTTTGCAGGTGGGGGAGAAATAGCTGCAGACTGAAAAGACATTAGATAGCAATCCATATTAACAGATATCAATAATTGTTTCATTATGCAGGGCAAAATTGTTAAGGATAAGCAACAAGGAAATTATTTCGAACATTTCCCCCTTTCAATTGCAAAGGCATTGTTGCAGATCTTAAGCCAGAAGCTTCTTGGAAAGAACACAATATTAATTGTCGTTTCTAAATGTTAAGGAAAATGGCCAGAATCTTGATGGTGTCTTATAGACACAAAACTTCCCTATAGATGGGGTTAGGCATTTTTATCTCATGAAAAGTATTTAATTCAAGATTACTTATGCAGCATTGCACATGCAATACATTTACACATGTATTGCGGCTCTCCCACAATGACATTGTGACGCCTCTAGGCTGCGAGAGCACAGGGAACCAGACACGGAGGCCAATAAACAATCTAATATCTTTATTAAGGAAATAAAAGAATCAAACAAAAATAAGCAGAGTATATAGTCCAGCAATAGTACTTTTAGGAAAGGTCAAATATAGTCCAGTAATATGAAGTTAGATGTCCAGTATTAGAGTTCAAAGTTTTTAAATCCAATAACCAAAACACACTCAAACAAGCAGTTTTAGTGGGGAATTAAGCAAGGTATTTCAAGGAGTCCCAGGTTCAATGTCCGAGGCTAAGATAACAAGGCAAGGCAAAGTTGGTCATGGTGGAACTGAAACGCAGTCCAGACTTGGCAGGGAGACAAGACACAACGCCCGGTCTACTCGAGAGTAGGAACTGGAGATGGTGTTGGTTTCCCAACTGACACGTTGACACCGCAAAGGCCAGCCTGCGCGCAGAACTTTTATGGGACTTCGAATCTCCCCTCAAACCAGGTGCCTGAACTCTTTTTCCCAAGGGAAAATGGACTGAAGACAACAACTTGCCAGATGCAAACCTCCCTGGAAACTCTCAAGGGAATTGGTTTAATTGGGAATTCGCTCTCTCCGCTAATCTCGCGCTTTTCCTCCTATTCTGTTTCTCAGAGCGGAATGTTTCCAAAAACAATTTCCTATCAAACAGAGCACTCTCCGGGGAACCAGGCTCTGTTTCAAGGGCTTTTGTAATTAACTGTGGGCTAAAACTGTCAACAGGCGACATCTGGAAAGGAGTAGAATCTTACTGAGTTGGCACAAACCCCATATCCTCTTCAGTCTGATCCATAATGGCTGCGGGGTCATGACTCGAAGGTCCCTGGGACATCACAGACATGATGGCAACAGTCTTGGACAGTAATGGCTCCCAAAGTGACCCATTTAAGGTGGAATCAGGTGTCAAACAGGGATGTGTTATAGTCCCAAGCTTATTTTCCATCTTCATTGCTATGATACTTCATCTTGTTGATGGGAAGCTCTCATGGGAGTGGAAATCATCTATCAGACAGATGGCAAACTATTTAGTCTCAGGAGATTGAAAGCCAAAACCAAGGTCACAACAACATATTTTATAGAACTCCAATATGCCGATGATAACGTAGTGTGTGCACATTCAGGAAAAGACCTATAAGCCACTTTAATCACCTTTGCCGAAGCATATGAGAAGCACGGCTTCTCATTGCATATCAAGAAAACCAAATGTGCTCTTCCAGCAGTCACATCAATCCCTCTGCAACGTCAGAAATACAGCTTAATGGTGTAACATTAGAAAATGTTGACCATTTCCGCTACCTTGGCAGCCATCTCTCCACAAAAATCAACATTGACACTGAAATACAACACCGCCTGAGCAGCATTTCTCCAAATGAAGCAGAGAGTGTTTGAGGATTGGGACATCCGTAGGGATACCAAAAGTGCTTGTTGTTGCACCTCAGGTTAGTTCCACCTTGCTATACACACCAAGCTGCACACAGGTTGAAGTCTTTTGTAGTTTATTAGGAAATAGAAAATAAATCGTTCTTTAAAAGCAAAAGTAAAGTTCCAAAAGATTGTTACAAAACAAGGCTTCAGTGAATAATCCAAGAAATCATAAGGTATAAACAAAGTCCCATTAGAGCATGACAAAGTCCTATGAACATTAACACACAAAGGCTGCAAGATAATCCAGGAAAATGAGGGCTTGCTTCTTCATTTGAGCGAAAAGTTGCTTTGACAAAGATTTTTCTCCAAACACACTGTTTTAATACCCTTTGCAAGGCATGAAAGCATTTCTTTGGCTTCTGACCTCCTTCTTGTTTGCTATTCTCACACTTCTTTGAACCCGGAATTCCAAATGGTCAGCTCGATCTAGGGATTCCGTTCCATCAAGGCCAACTTGCTCATTAGCGTCTGCCTGCTTGCTATCAGACTAAGAACTGTCCTCCTTTTCTGAGTCAATTTGCACCTGGCTAATTTCAGTACCATCAACATCATTCCCTGCTGTGGGAAAAACTCTCTGTTCCTCATCTTCTACAACAGGGACACTCTGAACCTTAATCCAATAATCCCCATCAGAGTCACTCTGAGGTTCCAGCTGAGTCACAACACTTGTTTATAAAACTATTGCTCCCCCAACCCTGTTATACGCCTGCAAAATGTGGACTACAGACATCACACTCAACTCCTGTAACGATTCCATCAGCGTTACCTCTGAAAAATTCTGCAAATCTCTTGGGAAGATAGGTTGACAAATGGCAACATGCTGGAAGAAGCAAAGACGACCAGCACTGAAGCCATGGTCCTACGCCATCAATTCTGCTGGGCTGGCCACGTTGTCCGAATGCCCAACCACTGTCTTCCAAAGCAGTTACTCTACTCCCATCTCAAGAATGGAAAACAGAATGTTGGTGGGCAGGAAAAGAGATTTAAAGATGGGCTCAAAGCCAACCTTAAACACTGTGGCATAGACACCGAGAACCAGGAAGCCCTGGCCCTTGAACGCTCTAATTGGAGGTCAGCTGTGACCAGCAGTGCTGTGGAATTTGAAGCGGCACAAATGGAGGGTGAAAGGGAGAAATGTGCCAAGAGGAAGACACATCAAGCCAACCCTGACCAGGACCACCTTCTACCTGGAAACTGATGCCCTCACTGTGGAACAACATCCAGATCAAGAATAGGGGTCCACATACTCAGACAACAAGGGATTGCCTACATAAATAAGTAAGTACATTTGCACATGGTTGCTTGTTGAATTGTATTTTATGGGATATAAAGTTTAAAAGATCTTTTTGCTTTAGAGCCAAAGTGCCTCCATCTTCTTTGGTGACTCTAATTTCCATCCCTTCTCTTTTAGAGAAAGTACAAGAGAAAACAAATACACTGAGATCTGTTTTAACATGTCAGCAGCTAAACACAGTTCTCACCTGCATTTTACACATATGAAGGAACCACTCAAGGACAAAACCACATTGTCTTTTGTTTTTCTCCTTGGGTGATGCTTTAACTTTTACTGTGAGAATGAATTTTCCCCACATTTGTGCTGTGTGCTTTGTGAAGTCATTGTGAAGGGACCATAAGCCAGAAAATAGTAAACTATTGCCTATGTAGCTTTGCCTCTACATATGCCCCTTGGTGCCTTTCTCCAGAAAGTTCCAAGACCAAAAGTTAGCTTGAAATCAACAAGTGAGGTCACAGGTATCACTTATGCCAAGTGGGTGTGGAAGGTGAGGAAGACCCTCAGCCATTGGTCAATTTTAGATAAGCAAAAGGTATAAATTCTTTGTTTGCTACGCACATGTTGCGGCAGCCATTTGCATGGTACGGGACCCATTGAAGTGGGTGCCTACGACTGTTAGCCTTATCATAGCTATGATAATAAACTTTGCTTTTTGCATCTCTAATGAGACTTTTTCTGCCTGATTTCCCTCCTGAGCCAGGACCCTTTAAAGGTAATTGTCTTACAATTGCACTGTACTTCAAACATTAAAATCCTTTCTGGTCCCCAATAAAAACACAAGAAGCAGTTAGACTTTGTGTTTTTAAAGGGTGTGAGCATGGCCATACAGCCTGGAAAACTCCAATGAAGGTAATTCTGTTATGTGGATTTGGGATCTTGCAATGTATTTTGCTGCAAAGCCAGAGAGAGGAAGGGAAGGGGAGAGATACATCTGAGTCTCACTTTCATCCTCTTATCTTCTTTCACTTCTAAGACTCAGGATAGAAGAGGTTATTGGGGGTCCATATAATGCAGCCTAGATATTATCTTTGGTTTCTTTAAAATCCACTGCAAAGGCGAGAGATTAAAGGTGCGGGCGCCCCATCTTTGAACTCCTGAGCTGCCATCTGCCCACAAAGAACCTCTCGCCTGTCAATCAGCTTCTTCCGAAATGCCAGAGGCTGAATGATAGAGATCAGAGAAGGGTTTCTACTGAGAGGAGCCTCTATGTTGAGGCTTCTTCCCCATCATCCCCGCTGCCTTTTCCCTCCGGAGACAAAGCACAAGGACTGACAGTTGTCCAGGTATTAGGTTTACGCTCCCAGATTTGGGGAAACTTTATCCTTGTGACATTTACGCAGGACCGTCTGCTGACTCCCATCTGCGCATTCAGCCCCATTTGAAAAATTAAATCAGCATCTTTTGCTTTTCATATAATTCACATCTACACACAGCAAAGAAAACTGCCGGAGGGCTGGATGGGAAGCAAGGGAAATCGGGGAGGTCAGATATATCATTAAATAAAACTGTATGAACCATTCGTATCAAAGTAGGCATTCGTTTATTCTGTGGGCTTCAGGTTTATTCTTGTGGTTCCCCAAGTCATCCAAATGTATTCTTAATATCCAGCAGCAGATATGGAGGGCATTTTTGCCATGGCTTTGCTTGCCTTTATAGACATTTTAGATTGAAAGGAGATTTCTGGTCACTTACTGTTGTTAAAAAAGGCGGCCTTCCTCGACACAAATTGGCAGGCAAGGGCTAAAAAATATTATAAAATGCACCTGCAGCCTTATGAGAGCATTTGGGTACATTTAGCGGGAAGAAATGTATTTTTTTTATGTGTGATGAAGGAGAATGTGGCCCTTTCAGGGGGCTTTGAATATAAGAGGAACAATTTTCCTGCCTCCAAATGTTATCTATGCTTCAGGCTTTCAACCATTTACATCCAACCATTGGCACAGTGGTCCGGATTTATAGCAGACACCAACAAATGCAACAAGTGTTTAAGAAAGTAGATTTTTTTTAAAAAAAAAAAACTACTGTCAAATTTCCGTATGAGAAACATATATCCATCAATAGCATTTGGAACTATAGGGTGTATTTCAACCCCTTCTTCACTTACCTGGAAGCTTTCTTAAGGCCCTTGTGCACTGCCATATAATCCAGAATCTCAAGGCAGATAATCCACATTACCTGCTTTGAACTGGATTATCTGAATCTATACTGCCATATAATCCAGTTCTAAGCAGATATTCTGGATTTTATATTGCTGTGTAGAAGGGGTCAGAGTTAAACCTGATACTTGGATCAAATGAAAAGAAGAACTCAACTTTAGTGCTACAATGATGGGCAGGGTCTGGGAGATATTGGTGAAGAATCCTCTATGATAATTACTATATTACCAAGGGCATGTCTACACTAATAAGAAAACATAGTCATCCTGAATCAAGTGCTGGCAGTCTTCATGATAAGGTTCTGACTTATAAGAAGCACTGCTTGAATATCAAGCAAAATGTGGGTGCTAGAAATAATATCATACGAAAGCTGACTGGCACAACCTGGGGATCACAACCAACCACAGTGAAGACATCTGCCCTTGCGCTTGGCTACTCTATTGCTGAATGCACATGCCCAGTGTGGAATACATCTCACCATGTTAAAACAGTGGATGTGGATTTTAATGAGACATGCCGCATTATCACAGGATGTCTACGCCCTACACCACTGCAGAAATTATACTTTTTAGCCGGTATTGCACCACCTGACATCTGTTGGGAAGTAGCAGCCAATAATGAAAGGACTAAGGCAGTGATATCTCTGGCCCATCCTCTGTTTGGATATCAGCCAGTAAGCCAATGCCTTAAATCAAGAAATAGCTTCCTAAGATCTACAGAGGTACTTGCAGGAACACCTAAGCAAGCGAGAGTCCAAAAGTGGCAGGCTCAAACCCAGAAACTCAATCAGTGGCTGATACCAGATGAGAAACACCCCCCTGGGCACACAGATAACTGGGAGACTTGGAAGGCACTGAACAGACTGCGCTCTGGCATCATGAGATGCAGAGCTACAAATGGGGCTACAAAGACATGCGAGTGTGGAGAAGAGCAAACCACTGATCACTTACTACAATGCAGCCTGAGCCCATGCACAATGGAAGGACCTTCTTGCAGGGACACCAGAGGCACTCCAAGTGGCCAGCTTCTGGTCAAAGGACATTTAGTATCATGCCAAGTTTTTAACTTTGTGGTTTTTCTATACATTATAACTGTATTCTCAATGCACTTCTGACACAATAGATAAATAGTCATCATGATGCACATTATTTTCCAGTTAGGATCCAGTTTTCTTGCCTTTAAGTTGTCTTTGCTCAGCACTAAGCAAAGTCAAGGGATACTGTGCAGTTTGAAGGAAATTCCCAATGATTGTTGCATTTGGGTTGTTGGATCCGCAAACCACAGCAGCAGCAACACAGGTATCATGGGGATCAATTGGAGTGTCCAAACACAGCAGGTATATATTGGATCTGCTCCGAGGCACAAATGTTATATGCTCATTACCTCTAGTTATTCAAGATCCAAAGTTGCAAAAGTTCCCCAATGCTTATTTACTGCAAGGGATGAAAGGAAAAACCTTTGAAGATGAACCTACATTTTTTTTAGAAAGTGGAATCAGCCCACCAAGAGTGCTATTTCAAGCTACATAAATAGAATACATCCAAGTTCTAACAAAAATCTACCAACAAATCAAGAAAACAGAATAATGGCCCAGTAGACACACTGACTGTAGGACTCTGGGACTTGTTAGTCCATTCTTACTAGTTGAATGAACTACTAAGTTGTGAGTTGACACTTAGGTAAATGACATTGACCTATTGTGCTAGGTTAGCCTACTAGCTGGGTTCACACATAAGGGTTGTGACCCAAACCAAATAAAACAATCCAACCCCCAAATCTTTACTCTTTTTCTCCCTAAAAAGTAGGTAGAAACAATATAGGAAGGGATTGTTTTAACATAATTAGTACAGAAGTACTGAACTGTGCCTATTTTTAAGGGGGAGGAAACAGGGGGAAATCTGAACTCACTGAACAGACGGTTACAAACGAGAGGGCGGAAGAGCCTGGTGGCTTTTATCTCCAGGAGAATCTCTGGAAACCAGAGAGACTACCTTTTTGGCACAAAGCAGCGTTCAGACCATCTGCCAAATGTTCGGAGGGGCAAAGGGTGGTGGCCAGAGGGACTGGGAAGGCCAGAGCGGCGATAGGGACTGCAGCTTGACACTCATTTTCTAGATCTAATTAATCTAATTAGCCTTCTCCTGTTGGATTCCTGAGCCTGGATTGATGTTCCCGCAGATTTGTGTTGAACTCAAGGGCAATTTTGGAAAACCAGAATCTCCATACCCATTTGGAAGCTGAGCCTGGATTGATGTTTCTGCAGATTTGTGTTGAACTCAAGGGCAATTTTGGAAAACCAGAATCTCCATACCCATTTGGAAGCATGAACCTTTTTGGAGATCAATTGGCATTCACACTATTTTGAATTCTCATAACAATTTTGTAAAGTATGATCTTCCTGAAAAGAGTTAAAAACTTGCTTGAGTCAATCTTCTCCATAGTGGTAAATAATATCCACTAGTGTTCCTGCAAGGCAATTTAGGTTTCTCAGTTGTTAGACTGATATCCCTGGTTTTCTCTTTGAACTATTAGGAACAGTGCATAAAATATATAGCAGATTTTCAGAAGTGTTCTTTCAGTTGCCCAAAAGAAACGTCTATGCTCCCATAAAATATATTGTAGTCTTCGGTAAAGGTTAACATAGTTGGTTTACTTACAAAACTTCATGTATTCAGCATACAGGTACATTGCTTATTGGTTCAAAGTTTAAACAGTCTGTTCTTTAAGCATTCTGTTTCAGTGTCTGTTGCATATAGACTAACACTCTCATCTGATGCATACTGACTGACTTCTATAAGGAGGTTATATAAAGGAAACCATTACCAGTGGATATTTATACGAGGGTTATCCAGAAAGTAGATTACGTTTTGGAATTAAAAATGAACAAAGTATAGGAGAAAACATTTACCATATGCAGTTGAAAGCCACACCCAAATACCACTTCTCAACATAGTCACCATTCAAATCTAAGCACTTATCATAGTGAGGAATGAGTTTGGAAACTCCTTCCCCATCAAACTCTGCCACTTGCTTCCTCAACACAGCATTTTGGCGACAATGCCCAGCTGGTTGAGGAAGTAAGTGGCAGAGTTTGGTGGGGAAGGAGTTTCCAAGCTCATTCCTCGCTATGATAAGTGTCTAGATTTGAATGTAACTATGTTGAGAAGTTGTATTTGGGTGTGGCTTTCAACTGCATATGGTAAATGTTTTCTCCTATACTTTGTTCATTTTTAATTCCAAAACGTAATCTACTTTCTGGATAACCCTCGTATAAATATCCACTGGTAATGGTTTCCTTTATATAACCTCCTTATAGAATAGCTTCATTGCACAACATATATTCAGGAATGCCCAATGTGCAGTGTTCAGTGACAGTCACCCAATGAATATACTCTTGTGCATTTACGTGCATAATGGTTCTAAATTCACCATTCTGAAATTGACAACCGAATATGGAAATTGCACAATGTAAAAATGCATTCATTATGAAACTTTTGATTGCATGTGTCACTAACAGGATGCATGCCGAGTCTGAGTTAATGATGATGGTGGTGCTGGTGGTGGTGGTGATGGGCATGATGATACCTGAATGGATTGATCATCCTGCGGCAGCAATTACTATACTCTATAACAGTGTTTCTCAACCTGGGGGTTGGGACCCCTGGGGGTATCACGAGGCGGGGTTCAGTGTCACCAAAGACCATCATAAAACACATATTTCTTAGGAACCTAAATCCCTTATTACAAAGGCAACTGGTTAAGAATTCCATTTATTTTAATTTAGAAGAGGGGAGTTCCATTGTTTCACAAGAAGGGTTGCAAGGCAGTGAATTCCCATCTTCCAAAAGCCCCTACTTCATTCCAGACAAAAGGAAAGAAACTCTGGTAGCATTTCTGGTCTGTTTACCCACACCACACCCTTCAAGGAGATTGATGAGAAATTCCTGATCTTTGCTTAAGGATTTGATGGTGCAATTAGAAGCATTTGGAGGTAGCAGAAGAGGGAGACAAGACGGCAGAATGAACCCGAATCAAGGAGAACTTGAGAAAGCTATCTTGGGCATTAGGCAGTTTACTTGTGAGGCACAAGGGAAAGAAGCAATTCCTAGGTTATTTCTTAGATCCCTGTGCAAACCTTTGAACACAATGGGAAGATGACAAAACAGGAAGACACTTTGCTTCTTTCAATCTTGAAACTTACTCAAGTGTGTACCCATTGCACCAAAAACTGAGATCCAACATGGGGAAAAAAGTGTAACAGCCTGCAGAGGAACTCCACCACAACACTAAGCACTGCATTTCAATGTTAAATGGCTCTGACCATTTTCCCAATGTTAAGATAGTATCACTTTTCCTGTGGTTTGAATTCATTGCTCCGTGTCGTATTCTCTAGAGCAGCAGAAAACAAGCTTGGCCCATCCTCAATGTTATATCCTTTCACATATTTAAACCTGGCTCTCATGTCTCCTCTCAGCCTTCTATTCTCTAAGCTAAACATATCTGGCTCCCTAAGCTGTTCCTCATAGCGCTTGGCTTCCAGACCTTTTGACTATTTTTATTGTCCTTCTTTGGACCCTTGGAAACCAAATGATATCTTTATTCTGACAGAGTTACTTTACTCACAACAGAATGCAGTTGTGCAACATGGCCTCCTTAGAATAATTACGGTGCACAATGGGCAACCATGCTTGCGCACTTGCCTATGGGATATGCACCGGCAGTGCCCACACCTATGCAATAGCACTGTTGATGTGGGATTTGTGTATTGATAGTGTTTAAATGAAATTTGTGTCTTGCCTGTATTGCATACTGATTGCATCATCCAGAGTGTACTATAGTCTGGAAAGAGTTAATTGCTGAGAAGCTGTGTTGACCTTGATGTGTGGCTGGAACCAGGGAGTGTCCAGACACAAGTGTGTATGCATTACTGATTGCATCAGGTCAGTTGAGTTGAGTGCTGTCTGCTGAGAGTGAGAGTTCTGTGTTCGTCTATTGTCTGCAAGTCCGTTTGTCTTGATTATTACTGCCTACAGTAAAACTTGTATATAGTTTTACCATAGTCTCTGATGTCACTTCATTCTGCATTCCACTGACTCCATCCAACTACTGCTGCACTGCAATTACTCTGACAAGCACTGCATGCAGAAGACCACATGGAGAGCCTCATTTCTGAAAAGCCAATTCAAGTCATATTAGAGAAAGATGTCCCATTTGATAAGAGAACTTATGAAACATGATCCCAACCCAAACTCAAAGGAGGAGTTTGGGTTGTCAACTAAATATAATTAATTCTATCTCTAGCAACTCCACTCTCCACCTCACTAGCCCCAGTGGGCAATATCTGCCATTATCTCCATCGAGATGAATGGGAGGATACTCATTTTACAGGCACCTCCCTATCCTGCTGGTATGAGTTCAAGCCGAGTTTAGATTTGGTGGCTCCCATGGGCCCTTCGAAACAGGTCCTATATCCCTGGATCTGCTCCCAGGTTTTCTGTTTATCCCAGATTATCTGGCAATGCAGACTCATATAATCCCATTTAAAGCAGAAATCCTGGGATATAGGGCCTGTCTGGAAGGGCCCCAAGTCTTCAGGTTTATCCCAAAGCTTTAAGTTCTCCAAGGTGCTGAAATCTATTTCCAAATAGATCCAGCACGTTGGATAGCTCCTTTGCTGTTATCCAAGGCCAATTCACCTTATGCTTGCACCATGATGGAATTGATGTAACTCTTCAGATATCTGAAATTCCCAACAGTCTAAGCCAGTATGGCCCATGCTGACAGATTTTGGGTCTAACAAGATTTAGGACATCCAACATGGTGTAATGTGTTGTCGAAGGCTTTCTTCGCCAGAATCATTGGGTTACTATGAGTTTTTTCAAGCTGGATGAACACTACTGAGAGTGCTACTGGAACATGGCCATACAGCTCCAAAAACTCACAGCAACCCAATATGGAGTAGTGGTTTGGGTGTTGGATCACTCTGGAGACTAGACTTTGAATCTCAACTCATGCAAACCTATTGAGTGGCCTTGGACAACCGGTGGTGCAATTGGTTAAACCCTTGTGCCTGCAGTACTGCTGACCAACAGATTGGTGGTTCAAATCCGGGTTGAGCGGGTGAGCTCCCTCTGTCAGCTCCAGCTCCCCATGCAGGGACATGAGAAAAGCCTCCCACAAGGATAGTAAAACATGGCCATACAGCCCCAAAAAAATCACAGCAACCCAATATGGTGTAATGGTTTGGGTGTTGGATCACTCTGGAGACTAGGTTTTGAATCGCAACTCAATCATGGAAACCTAGTTGAGTGACCTTGGACAACCGGTGGCGCAACTGGTGGTTAAACCCTTGTGTCCACAGGACTGTTGACTGACAGATCGATGGATCAAATCCAGGGAGAGTGGGTGAGTTCTCACTGTCAGCTCCAGCTCCCGATGCAGAGACATGAGAAAAGCCTCCCACAAGGATGGTAAAACATCAAGCATCCCAGCGTCCCCTGGGAAACATCCTTGCAGATGGCCAATTCTCTCACACCAGAAGCAACTTGCAGTTACTCAAGTCACTCCTGACATGGAACAAAACCCACATTGGACAAGTCACACATTCTCAGCCTCGGAGAAAGGCAATGACTACCTCCTGTGAACAAATCTTGCCAAGAAAGCCCTGTGATAGGCTTGCCTTAAGAGTTGCTGTACATTTGAAATGACTTGAAGGTTTGCAATAACTACTACTACTACTACTACTACTACTACTACTACTACTACTACTAGAGTCAGCTCTCCACATTCAGTGAAGTTTGGGACAGAAGTTGACCACAGAGTGAAGCTAAAACCTGGAGTCTTGGAGAGAACATTGTAATCAAATCCATAAATGTGGAGGACTGATTGTACTATAAGTACAACATTTGAGGATGAGTCTTGCCCTTGGTCTATAGCAGGCATGGGCAAACTTGGGCCCTCCCTCCAGGTGTTTTGGACTTCAACTCCCACAATTCCTAACAGCCGATAGGCTGTTAGGAATTGTGGAAGTTGAAGTCCAAAACACCTGGAGGGAGGGCCCAAGTTTGCCCATGCCTGGTCTATAGAATTGCTCTGTCCAACCCAACAAGGTAGTTCCTTTGTTCCCAAAAGTAGTTGAGGGCTACAGAGTACACATGATGCCAGATTAAAAGACAAGTGTTTATTACAGCATATTGTTGAATTATATTAAATTTACAAAGCGATATGATTTATACATAGATATAAAACACAGCTGCTTATGATGTAGAATTATCGGACACCGACGGAAATATTAACACAGTCAACGCTCATGCTCTTAAACATGCATATTTGCGTGGATTTCAAGAAAACATATATTACACAATATAATCCAAAAACCTTTTGGGTTTTGCCCAGAGTCCAAAAGGAGGAACGTTGTCAGAAAACGACCCAGGCATTTAAATACTTGGGATACTCTGTACAGTTCTAGTCACCAGGATATGGAAAAATTGGAGATTATGGGGGTTGGAGTGACTCTACTGTGAGCAAAAATTACAATATTTGGAAAGGGCGTTGCGTTTAGAAGAAGAGTAAGGTAGACCATAGCCAAGAGGTTCTTCAGCACTAGAGTTGTAATAATTTAACTGCAATGGTTCCTTTGAATGGAGTTGTGAGATTAGTAGTTTCAGTAAATAAATGATTCAATGTTATGATGGTTTTTTATTATTATTATTGAAGTTTGAAGTATTTAACCCTTCGGGTTTGATATGGATGTATGGGACTGGATACCCTTGATATGAGCCGGTCATTGACTGTAATAAAAGTTTACTTACTTACTAGGTAGTTTCAGAAAGAGCTATTTAGAATTTTCTGTCTGACAAAACTAGAAATCCCATGATTTCATGGGGTGAAGACAAGTAGAATCATAACTTTTCCGCTATGTAGCATGAAGGTTCAGAGTCATGCCTGGAGTAGAGGAAATAGATAGAGAGTACTTGTTATCTCTCTTAATAATACTCAAGGTTTGCTAGCTCCAATGTTCTTTAGTCTATGAAACTAGTCTGGGCTTTAGTCCGAACATTAACAGAACTATCCAAGGTACTTCATAAACATGTTGTACTACATTGTTCCAACAGAATTGCTTCCAAATTTGAGGGGGAAATTATGCCCATTTGCATCTATTTTTATGTTCCGTCTGGACTACACATGAGGAAAGGAAGGAGACACAATGATATTTTACAAGCTTTTGTCAGTCTGAGTATAAGGCACAGAGCTAATTTTTTCTTGACACTGCACCATTGAAGGAAATTGCCATGATTTAGTTCTCATCACATCATAGGGATCACATACAGCCATCCCTCCACATTCATTGTGTTTAAGCCAGGCCTGGGCAAACTTTGGCCCTCCAAGTGTTTTGGACTACAACTCCCACAATTCCTAACAGCCGGTAGGCTGTTAGGAATTGTGGGAGTTGTAGTCCAAAACACCTGGAGGGCCAAAGTTTGCCCAGGCCTGATTTAAGGGCACCAGATCCACATGAAATAGAAAAATGGCAAATAAAAACATGCTACTTAAGCTGAGAAAACATTTCTCTAGGAATCTATAGCTCTTCCAGCATGGATCTTTGGCCAACCTCTGCCAGATGTTGCCCACAGAAATGCACCAAAAAACTCAGAGAATCCTAGAGTCATGTTCTCTCTCAGTGTACAATAAATATGAACATGTCTCCATAGCGCTGAAACATTTCCCAATATGGATGCATACAGTTTGGCAAATAGAACCTCAAAGCAAAGTTTCAAACAATTGGCACTCAATACTGACATTGGCTTTCAAAGTTTTCCAAACTTACAAAAACATGAAGAGCTGTTTGAGATCGAACATGTCACAATCAAAATTTGAGAAATTTCCCCAAAAGTCAAGATTTGGACCATGGATGAGACGATGACAAAGAACAGCCTAAGCCTGAAACTTTGGAAAGTTGATACTACAGTAGAGTCTCACTTATCCAACACTCGCTTATCCAACGTTCTGGATTATCCAACGCATTTTTGTAGTCAATGTTTTCAATATATCGTGATATTTTGGTGCTAAATTCATAAATACAGTAATTACTAAAAGCATTACTGCATATTGAACTACTTTTTCTGCCAAATTTGTTGTCTAACATGATGTTTTGGTGCTTCATTTGTAAAATCATAACCTAATTTGATGTTTAATAGGCTTTTCCTTAATGCCTCCTTATTATCCAACATATTCGCTTATCCAACATTCTGCCGGCCCGTTTATGTTGGATAAGTGAGACTCTACTGTATCCAGGGCTGACCATACTGGATTATACGGACATCGCCTGATCACTTCCTTCATTCTTATGAAATTCTGAAAATATTTACCTGCCGATGAAAATCAAAAATGCACTAGTGGACGATAAGGTGTCATTGTAATTCCACCCCATTCCATCAAGTCCACTGATCTTTCCACCTCTGTATTAAAATGGCATATTTCTGCCTCTCTGAATGTCCTATAGAAACAACGGATCTGTCGAAACCGAAGTAAAGACCAGCAAAATGCTCAGATCTTCTGTAGCCTGAACCCATACAAAAAGGAAACATGCCTAGAGGTCTTGTTTCTATATATTCCAAATCTGTGACCGTTCAAATCTGCCAGCCCTTGGATAAAAACTAGCCTAGCGGCCTTTGTTTTGCCACTTTAAAGGCACTGGTATTGACACAAAAATCTGAGGTCCAAGTGATGTTGTTTGAGCAGTTCAAAGGTTTAAAACACATGCATCTTTTTTGCTTTAAGAACACAAACATAACGGCATTCTATGTACAAAAAGCACCTTGTCTCAGCTGGGAGATATGTGCACATCAGCACCTACATGCTCACCAAAGCATGGTGATTATTCAACTGCATTTTGGCATCTCTGGAGAAGAATAGCACCAGAAACCAAGGAAAGGTTCTGCATAGAGCAAGGGATTGGTTATATTTCTGTTGTGTTTCCAGGCATAGATGCTTGCGCAGTGGCAAAAGGCATCTTCAAGCAACCAAATGCGCAAACGTTTCTGTAAACTAGAAAAGAGCTGGTGTGTTTCCTGCCCCTGATATGTCACATGCAACCAACACAGGCATTTACTCAGTTTGGACCCATGTCTTTGCAAAACCATTTTTCCTCCTGGCATGTTCTGGGATGCACTAGAAGCACATAAAACGATGCTTTTATGTGGGCGAAACGTCAGGAGAGAATACTTCTGGAACATGGTCACACAGCCCAAAAGACATACAACAACCCCGATGCCAATAATTCCCCCTTCAATAAGAATTCTGCCCAACTCAAACTTTCCTTCCATCCCAAAAGGGTGAAATGGTGAAAATACTCATACCTAAATATCTCACATTGTCTGCATTCATATCTCCTTCATAATTTTGCTGGGCCGGGCTTAGCACAGCAGGGTAAACCGCTGTGCTGCAGAAAAATACTACAGATTGAAGGGTCGGCAGTTTGAGCCCAGGTTGGGGTGAGCACCTGCTGTTAGCCCCAGCTCACCTGCCCACCTAGCAAGTCGAAAGCAGAAATGCAAGTGGATAAATAGGTACTACTTTTAGTGGGGAGATAATAAAGGTGACTTTAAGAACATCGATCAGGAGGAAAGCTCCTTGGCATGGAAGATGGGAGTGACAGCACCACCACAACTCCATGGCCAGAGTCAAGCACAGCCTCCAAGATGACAGAAATAAGATGGGAAACGCTTCCTTTACCTCTATGTTGTCTGTCCTCATTAATTTATTTATTTATTTATTTACAGCATTTATATTCCGCCCTTCTCACCCCGAAGGGGACTCAGGGCGGATCACATTACACATATAGGCAAACATTCAATGCCTTTTAACATAGAACAAAGACAAGACAAACATAGGCTCCGAGCGGGTCTCGAACTCATGACCTCCTGGTCAAAGTGATTCATTGCAGCTAGTTTCAGCTGGCTTGCTCTCCAGCCTGCGCCACAGCCCGGGCATAATTGGCATTGAGTATTTGCCGTGTATGTGTTCTGTAAGCCACTCCGAGTCCCTTTCGGCGTGAGAAGGGTGAGGTTTAAATACTATAAATAAAATAAAACAATTTCTTTGACTATTCAAACAGTATTGCTAGATGTTTATGTGAAGTTATAAGTTACTGCAATGCTTAAAATCATGGGAATGATGGAAAACGTCATCAAGGGAAATTCCTGCTGGGAGGGCAAGGTACAGTAGAGTCTCACTTATCCAACGTTCTGGATTATCCAACACATTTTTGTAGTCAATGTTTTCAATACATCGTGATATTTTGGTGCTAAATTTGTAAATACAGTAATTACTACATAGCATTACTGCGTATTGAACTACTTTTTCTGTGGAATTTGTTGTATAACATGATGTTTTGGTGCTTAATTTGTAAAATCATAACCTAATTTGATGTTTAATAGGCTTTTCCTTAATGCCTCCTTATTATCCAACATTTCCGCTTATCCAACATTCTGCCGGCCCGTTTATGTTGGATAAGTGAGACTCTACTGTAACCAAATTTGGAACGGAAGAGGGCTCCTGCGCCGGTTGTATTTGCGAACAACACGTCAACATACAGCAACTCTGTGAATGAGAGACCTCCAAGTCAACCTAATCTCAACAATCCTGCTCCAGTCTTATAAACTCAGGCCATAGCTGCCTTGATTTAGCCTATCTCGAACAGTAGTTCTTAACCTGTGGGTCCCCTGGTGTTTTGGTCTACAACTCCCAGAAATCCCAGCCAACTTACCGGCTGTTAGGATTTCTGGGAGTTGAAGGCCAAAATATCTGGGGATCCACAGGCTGAAAATCACTGATCAGAATGTGGCCTTCCTCTTTTCCTACTGCCTTCTACTTTACCAAACATCATTATCTTTTCCATTCAGTGCTCTTTCTTTTCGTAATATGACTGAATTAGAAAGTTTGGAGCCTCCGATGGCTCAGTGTGTTAAAGTGCTGAGCTGCTGAACTTACAGACCGAAAGGTCCCAGGTTCAAACCCGGGGAGCGGAGTGAGCGCCCGCTGTTAGCTCCAGCTTCTGCCAACCTAGCAGTTCGAAAACATGCCAATGTGAGTAGATCTATAGGTACCGCTCCGGCGGGAAGGTAACGGCGTTTCATGCAGTCATGCCGGCCACATCACCTTGGAGGTGTCTACGGACCATGCCGGCTCTTCGGTTTAGAAATGGAGATGAGCACCAACCCTCAGACTGGACTTAACGTCAGGGGAAACCTTTACCTTTACTAGAAAGTTTAGTCATCCTGGCCTTTAGGGAGGGTTAGACTTTTCCCTAGGACCCATTTATTCATCTTTTTAAAAATAACAGAACTATTATCCAGACCTTTTCAAAAGAGTTGGTTTTCTTCCTATCAGCTTTCTTCACTGTCTAGCTTTCCCAACCACGCACAGAAACTGAAACAAGGATGGTATGGACAATCCTAACTTTAACATTCAGTGATATATCATTGTATTTCAAAATCTTGACTAATTCCTTCCAGATGCACACACCTTGCCTTCTCATTTCTTAACTGCAGCCTCCATTCGGATTAATGACAGAGCCAAGGCATGGAAAATCTTGAGCTATTACAATGCCTTCATCATATGGCTTAAAGTGATTCTACCTGCTTCTCCTGTGCTTGCCTAAGGAATCAAACCAGTAGCAGAGCACCTCTGTAAGAGAGTTCATGGAGGAGAGCTTATGTGAGTATACATGCTCCTGTCTTCAATGCTTTTACTATACTTTGTAATTTGTGATTTTTATTCTGTACAAGTGTTTCTAGCCACTCGTATGTATTCCCTGTAGGTCCACTCCGTCATTGATAATGACACATTGAAATTATATACTCGAAGGACAAAATTGACTACTCTAGGTTCTCCATACCTGCATAACCACCACCTGAGGAAGACTACACAGTCGAAACCAGTCGTGGATGGTGACTAACCTTGGACTTGTTTAAAACATTGGAGTTCATAAAAGAAATTCATTTACTTGGACGTTTAAATTTGGACTCACAATTAGTGACTTTTTCAGTCCTCCATGTGGAACATGAACTCTGGTGGGCATTGGACTCACAAACTCTGAATATAGAGTTATACTTTCTATGAATGTATGTGTGTTGGTAACACATGGATTATATTTTGGTTTAATGACTGTTTTATAGTTCATATTATTGGACTTCACTTCTAGCTATAGTGGCTCTTGCCTGTGCATTTCAGGGAATCCTTTCTTTGTATTAAAGTGATTTAAACCATCTGCTATTTTTGTTTTCTTACTCTTCAGATATAAACCTGCACACAGAAATCCCTGCTTCCAAATAACCTAGACACAGGAGGCTTTTCCAGTTTTCACCCTGATAACTCTTGGGGAGGAATTGGTCTCATTTTGTCTCCAACATTGTAGCTACACCCCTAACTAGAAATGTCAGGTTCCTTCTGCATATTCTTAGGTGACCTCTAAGATCACATTATGCATCATGCCATTGCATTATTTCCTTTCAGTGGCCTTGGGAATGCAGCAAATGGTTCTACCAAAACAGTCTCTGTTTACCATCTTCCCTAGCTGTTATTCGCCAGGGATAGGAAGCTGACATTAATCCTTTCCAAGATTTCACAGATTTCAAAACTAGGATATGTGTAGCCCATCATCATCAGAGTGGTCAAGATGACAAGTTACCAATGAGAAGGAACACACAAACTGAGAAGAGACTGGGACAGTTTGCTTTTGCCTGAGCCGCTTGGGAAACACAGGGTTTCACCTCTCCTTTCTCTCTAGTTGAATGCAAGCTACCTTTAGTTGAATTGGGTTAACTCAGTGCAAATTACATTTGGATTCTGAACTCAGTTTGCAGCAACTGAAGTAAACTGAGGACAAAGGGAGAAAGCAGGAGGCGGAGAGAGAAATTGGGACATTTTAAAAGCAGTTGCAAATCTGGGATGACGGAAGATTAATTCAGGCTGTCCCTGCCAAACAAGTTGATAAATGAGGCATTTTTTCTTTTTTGCAATAGCACCTTTCCTTTCAAGCTAGACAGGAATTAACAGTGAGGGTAATTTTCAATGGAAGTATAGTGCAGAAGCAATGGGTTAACCCTCCCATCAGCTTTCTACTATGTCTGCAATTTAGTTTTTTAAAAAGCTGCAAAATGCCAATCCTTGGATTCAATGTACAGTTATCTCACTTATCCAACATTCGCTTATCCAACGTTCTGGATTATCCAATGCATTTTTGTAGCCAATGTTTTCAATATATCATGATATTTTGGTGCTAAATTAGTAAATATAGTAATTACCACGTAGCATTACTGCCTATTGAACTACTTTTTCTGTCAAATTTGTTGTATAACATATTTTGGTGCTTAATTTGTAAAATGATAACCTAATTTGATGTTTAATAGGCTTCTTCTTAATCTCTCGTTATCCAACATATTTGCTTATCCAACGTTCTGCCAGCCCGTTTATGTTGGATAAGCGAGTATAGGCATGCAAAATGATGGATAATGCAAACCTTATTGAAATGAAATACATGCCTTCGATTCACCTGTTGACTTATGGTAACCCCATGGATTTTTCACAAAGAAGAGCTCCTCTGAGTTTACCAGTTCCTTCCTCGAAAATATAGCCTCAAACACCTGGTATTTGTTGGTGGTTTCCCAGCTAAGTACTAACCAGAGTCGACCATACTTAGCTTCCCAGATTAAATGGGATTTGGTATCTAGGCCCCTGGGCAACCTTTACATGCACACACACATACACAAATACCAATACTGCTGCCATGGACCACCTGAATAGGTTACACCACCATAACTGACTTCTCCATTTGTACATCCCACTTCTTGTGAATTAGGAGACACTTCATTTGAACGAGTAGAAGGGACAGCACTAGTTTTGTGCCTTCTGCATACTAAACAAAAGCACCCAAGGCTCCATAAAAACCCGGACATATATACACACCCACTGGAGGCACATACACAAACCCAAGTCCCTTCAGCAGGCAGGTGTGGTATCCTTATCGTTATTAAAATAATTGGCGTTACTGTTGATGACCTGTAGAAATTCAGACAGTCGTCATCAGTTTGAGCGAGCCAGATCGAAAGCGTAGGATTTTTTTCTTAAGGTTATGTGAGGCTTTAATCTTAACGAAAGCTTTGGCTGCGTTTTCGTGGAGCTCCGAAGCCGTGGCCACTGCCTGGATGGGAAGAGTCTGGACGAACTGGGACCAGATGAGGCCCCCGCTCTCATCCGAGTCACTGGTCGTGGTGCTTTCGCCAACAAACTCCACCCCGCTCAAGCTGGACTCGCTGTCCCCAAAGCAATTGGTCGTATAGTTGCTCCTTTCGTCCTCGCTGGTATCCACGACCGTGGAATGGAAAAGGGATTCGCACTCTGCCGAATACTCCGAGTCGCTGGCCACGTAGGCATAGGGGCTGGCATACGGGTGAGGGACCTGCGCATAAACGCCGGCCGCTTCTCTCCGGTTCCTCCTCGCCCTCCGAAGGGCTTCCTCGTACGACACCTCGGCCGACAATTTCCAGCGGCGATAATCGGCCCGCTTATGTTTGGGTTTGGCTACCACGGGTTCTCGGCCGTGACCGTGGGGCCTCAATCCGGATTTCAACCCACCCGGCGGGCGGTTGAGAAGGCCCGTCTCTGGCAGCAAATGGCTGCTCTTCTTCCCTCTCGCGGCAACCTTCTTCGGCTTCTTAGTTGTATCCGAGTCATCAGGGAAGCGGCACTTTTTGCTCATGGATTTGCCTTTCTCACGAGCCACCAGTGGCCCGTTTTCCATCACGGTGACCAGATGGGACCTGTGTTTGGCCATAGAGCTCTTGAGGATTTTGACACTCCTGGAGCCCTTGTGAAGTCTCGATGTTTGGGGCTCGGCAGGTATATACGAGCCGTTCACCAGCGCAGCCTCCTCCAGGCTCTGAGAGGATGAGCCTTCGCTCTTGAAATCCAAGGGAAGCCTAGTTTCCTGTGTCAGAGGAATGGAGCAAGATACTTGTACCCCACTGTTTTTGAAGAGTATCTTTTTGGGAACGTGGGTGGCTTTATTGTCCTTCGGAAGCGTCCCATGCCGGCAAGGGCTTTCCTTAGGACACGCCACAATGGACTGGCCACTTTCCTTGCCCATGTCCCCCTTGCCGACTACAGGACAACGTGCCACCTCTTGGGATTTGACATTCCTTGTCGGAGGTTTGCTTTGAAGTTCGTTGTTAGCATTTGTGGGAGGCATCTTTTTGGTCTCCTGATGCTCCGTTTCTTTTGTGTGCTGCTTTAAGGGGGAGAAGGCACCGTTTTCAATGGCAGCGGTAGTTCCACCCGAAGGAGGAAATACCTGACCCAAATTCTTAAGAGTTGTAGCGTTGTGGAGGGCCGTGCCCGGCACCTGACGAAGGCACATGCTTCCGTGTCTCAAAATCCCTTTAGTGGGGTCTGCGTTCAGGTTGGTTCTTGGTTTGTTAGTCCTCACCGAAGGGATGCGTTTCTGCACAAGGCTCAAGATGTAGCTGTCCATTTTGCGGCTGGCGGTGGGACAGGACGCAGAATGAGGGATGTGTGGGAGGCACGGAGAACCTGGTTTGGCTGAGTTAGGTTCAGCTCCAGCATCAACATCAGCGGTGTTGCCATCAGATCTCTCTTCCTCTTCTCTCAAGGGACTACCGATCACTGGCAGAAGAAACATCGGGCTCTGAACAGCAACTGCATGTAGGGGACTGGGGTAGCGGTAGACATCATTCCCATTTTTGGACACCAGATCACACTGATATTTTGGATGCACATCAGCAATCACATCCAAGGAATTGGAGTGTGGTGTAGAAGGAGAGGAAGAAGCCATCCCTGCAGACTGGTCTTCATGTTGGCTTCCCTTGTTACATTCCAGCCAGCCAATGAGATCTAAAATTCAAAGGGAAGAGAAATAAGTAAAGAAAAACTCTTAAGTTATAGAGAATGTTAACTTCCATGACTATGATAAAGTTTTTAAGACTTTAAACCAACAATGAGCCAACAATGTGATGCGGCAGCTAAAAAAGCCAATGGGATTCTGTCCTGCATCAATAGGGGAATAGCGTCTAGATCCAGGGAAGTCATGCTCCCCCTCTATTCTGCCTTGGTCAGACCACACCTGGAATACTGTGTCCAATTTTGGGCACCACAGTTGAAGGGAGATGTTGACAAGCTGGAAAGCGTCCAGAGGAGGGCAACTAAAATGATTACGGGTCTGGAGAACAAGCTCTATGAGGAGCGGCTTAAAGAGCTGGGCATGTTTAGCCTGCAGAAGAGAAGGCTGAGAGGAGACATGATAGCCATGTTGAAATACGTGAAGGGAAGTCATAGGGAGGAGGGAGCAAGCTTGTTTTCTGCTGCCCTGAAGACTAGGACACGGAACAATGGCTCCAAACTACAGGAAAGGAGATTCCACCTGAACATCAGGAAGAACTTCCTCACTGTGAGGGCTGTTCGACAGTGGAACTCTCTCCCCCGGACCGTGGTGGAGGCTCCTTCTTTGGAGGCTTTTAAGCAGAGGCTGGATGGCCATCTGTCGGGGGTGCTTTGAATGCGATTTCCTGCTTCTTAGCGGGGGGTTGGACTGGATGGCCCATGAGGTCTCTTCCAACTCTACTATTCTATGATTCTATGATTCTAGAAGCACAACTGAAAATCCTTAAGACAGACCACCACAATCTCACAGCTACATAGTGTCCCTCAGCCCAACTCCCCATTTACTAAGCAGCAGCTGCTGCAAGTGACCATCTGTTCCTCTCTCAGACAAGAAGGAGGCAATTGATATTAACACACCCCTTTTGTGAGAGATATGAAGTGTGACAGCCAAATGCAGGGTCTCTGTTACAACTCTCTCTTGCATTAGAAGTAACTTACATGAAAGCTGTTAACAGGGAACAGACCCTTGTTGCTTGCAATAGCTGTTGTCTGGTAAGTGGAGATTTATGCATTCCCTAAATTTTATTTATTTATTACTGCATTTCTATACCGTTTTTCTCACCCCTGGGGGGACTCAAAGCAGTTTACAACATAATAAATGGCAAAATTAAATGCCTCACATATATATAAAATTATATCACATATCTAAATCAAAAACATATAAATGCAGAATAAACCATTAAAACTATAAAAACATCAAACATAGATATAAGAATGAAACATGTTATTGCAGCAAGTCTTAGACCATCACTCAAGCCACAACACTGGCTCTCTAACTTGCATAAACAATCATAAACTCACTATTCCAAAATTTAAGGAACTCTTGAGGCATTATGCTGGATTTGGGCTTTTTTACTGGCTCCAGCAAAATACTATACAAATTCTCAAAAACGTACTGAAACCAGAGCATGGGAAACATATAAACACTTTATTTCCATGTGCTCCTCCCACGTAGTCCCATCTTGTAGGTATGCATGTAGGTATAAATGAGTGTATATGTAGAATATTAATGTTTACTTGGGCATATTAACTGTTGGGATATTTATTGTTAATGTAAAAACAAGCAAAGTAAATAATTTGTTAGACATAAGGGGGAAGACAAAACTATAGAGAAACTGAAAACAGGAAGCAGAAAGTCCTATAGGTTGCTGTGAGTTTTCAAGGAACATGAAAGGTACTGCAAACTAACTCAACCAGAGAAGTCAGCCATAGCAAAGCACTTGATGAACCAACCTGGACACAGTATATTATTTGAGGACACAGACATGCTACACCACTCTAACAACCACCATGTCAGACTACACAGTGAAGCCACTGAAATCCACAAGAACGTGGACAATTTCAACAGAAAGGAAGAAACTATGAAAATGAACAAAATCTGGCTACCAGTATTTTAAAAAACTCTAAAATCAGGACAGTATATAAAGAGCAACACTCTGACAACAGGAGAATTCCAAACATGAAACAACCAGCTAACAGTTCCCAACAAAGGATTCCCTCAGACAAGAAGCAGCCAGGCTTTGAATCTGCAAGGCCATTAAATGCTAATCAAGGTGATCAACTGCAACATTCACACTTGCCTCAAACAACCATGTGGTCTTTCTCCCAACCTGAACTTTCCACAGATATATAAACCCCTCTTGCCTAATATCCAACAGACCTCACAACCTCTGAGGTTGCCTGATAGATGTGGGCAAAAAATCAGGAGAGAATGCTTCTGGAATATGGCCATGAAGCCTGGAAAACTCACAGCAACTCAGTGAGTCCAGCCATGAAAGTCTTTGACAACACTGATTTATGGATAAAGCATGAGGATCTTGGATGAACGAATTTAACTATATGTCTTATATTTTATATTGCATTTAATTGTTCTTAATGGATTTTATATATTGTTATGGTTTTAACTATGTTGCTGGCATCGAATTGTTGCCAACTTGAGTCCCTCCGGGTGAGAAGGGCGGGATAGAAATGCTAGAAATAAATACATAAATAAATGAATAAACACAGAAAATCCTATTTTAAAACAGTTTGATGTTTGTACTTTAGAATTGTGTTTAGAGTAGAGATGTATGTTGATGAGAGAAACTGTGACATCAGTAATGTAAATGTTTTAATGTCTATATAAGCATTCTTGTTTTCTTTCCATTTTTTTCTATTAAAATTAGAATTTAAAAGGAATGTTTAGCTCTAAATTACACAGTCATTACTACCTTAGTAAATTTGGGCCCATGAAACCTTCCAAAAGCCAAAAGGAAATTTCATCTATATATATAGAGAGAGAGAGGAGAATGGCATCGCTCCACCGGGCAAAACAACAAAACTAAAGGCCCCCCAACCTAGAAAACTGACAACATAACCCCTCATCCACGTTTCTACATTCTTACTAACAAACTACAGATCCCTAACCTCCATGGGGCCAAAAAACCCCCAAAAACTGGAATGCACCCCTTTGTGGCCCACCTTGATTGACACTAAACAGCCTTGCAGCTTCAAAGCCAGGCTGCCTCCTAGGCCACAGCAAAAAAAAAAAAAAACACCACTTCAGTGTGAATTTTAAACCATTGTGTAGAAGGGGCCTCATATAATCCTGTTCCAGGCAAATCATATAACATTAGCAATAATAATAATTACTGTGCTCTAATAACAATACACAACAATATAATCTCTAAAATCAGGACACTAAATAAACAGCAACACTCAGAACACAGGGGAATTCCACACAGGAAACAACCAGGCCCAGCTAACACCTCCCAACAAAGGATTCCCTCACGCAGGAAGCAGCCAGGCTTGGAAGCTACAAGACCATTCAATGCTAAACAACTTAAATAATCACACCCAGCTAACACGTCCCAGTAAAGGGTTCTTCCAGGTACTAACCAGGCAGACCTTGAAGCTGCATGCCTATTCAATGCTAATCAAGGAGATCCATGGCAACACCTGCCTCAACCAGACAACAGTTCTTTCTACCACACTGCACGTTATTCCACACATATATCAACCCCTTTGTGGCCCACCTCGATTAACACTGAACAGCCTCGCAGCTTCAAAGCCAGACTTTGGAAACCACGAGGCTACTCCATCTCATTCAACCTGGCCTACCAAGGATACCCTATGTAGAAAACGGCCAGGCTTTCAAGCAGCGAGGCTATTCACTGCAATTCCAATTGGCCACAGCAACGCGTGACAGGGCACAGCTAGTCTATATATATAAAAGAGTGATGGCATCACGGCAATTCACAAAACAACAAAAGTACAGGCCCCCCAACCTCAAAATTTGACAACACAACCCATCATCCACGCCTCAAGGTTGATACAACAAAAAGAAAAGAAAAATAAAGTCCTAATTAGAGGGAGAGCAATAATTTTTTTTATCCAATTGCTGCCAGTTTAGAGGGCTAATCTCTGCCCACTTGGTTGCCTAGCAACCAAGGGACAGCCAGGTTTCAGTTAGGGGACAGGCAGATTTAGGCCTCACTTAGGCTTCTTCCACAGATTATCTAATTTGCACTGGATTATATGGCAGTGTAGACTCAAGGCCCTTCCACACAGCTATATAACCCATTTATAATCTTATCTGCTTTGCACTGGATTATCTTGACTCCACACTGCCATATAATCCACTTCAGTGTGCATTTTATACAGCTGTGAAGAAGGGGCCTCATATAATCCAGTTCTAAGCAGATAATTTAAGATTATTAATATACAGTAGAGTCTCATTTATCCAACGTAAACAGGCCGGCAGGATAAGTGAATATGTTGGATAATAAGAAGGGATTCAGGAAAAGCCAATTAAACATCAAATTAGGTAATCGTTATACAAATTAAGCACCAAAACATCATATTATACAACAAATTTGACAGAAAAAGTAGTTCCATGCGCAGTAATGCTATGTAGTATTTACAGTAGAGTCTCACTTATCCAACACTCGCTTATCCAACGTTCTGGATTATCTAACGCATTTTTGTAGTCAATGCTTTCAATATATCGTGATATTTTGGTGCTAAATTCATAAATACAGTAATTACTATATAGCATTACTGTGTACTGAACTACTTTTTCTGACAAATTTGTTGTCTAACATGATGTTTTGGTGCTTAATTTGTAAAATCATAACTTAATTTGATGTTTAATAGGGTTATCCTTAATTCCTCATTATCCAACATATTCGCTTATCCAACGTTCTGCCGGCCCATTTATGTTGGATAAGTGAGACTCTACTGTACTGTATTTACAAATTTACCACTAAAATATCACAATGAATTTAAAACACTGACTACAAAAACATTAATTATGAAAAGGCAGACTGCGTTGGATAATCCAGAACATTGTATAAGCAAATGTTGGATAAGTGAGATTCTTCTTTAATATGAAATAATTACTGGGATAGAATAATGCAGAACAATATAATCTCTAAAACCAGGACAGTAAATAAACAGGGGAATTCCACACAGGAAACAATCGGGGCCAGCTAACACCTCCCAACAAAGTATTCCCATCATCAAAGTCTGGCAAATCCTGTTTTCTCAGGGCCACAGACAGTAGAAGCACATAAAATATCGCAAACAACACCACTCTGAAAACAAGGGAATTCCAGACAGGAAACAATCAGGGCCAGCTAAACACCTCCCAAAAAAGTATTCCCATCATCAAAGTCTGGAAAATCCTCTGTTTTCTCAGGGCCACAGACAGTAGAAGCACATAAAATATCGCAAACAACACCACTCTGAAAACAAGGGAATTCCAGACAGGAAACAATCAGGGCCAGCTAACACCTCCCAACAAAAAATTCACTCAGGGAGGAAACAGCCAGGCTTTAAAGCTGCAAGGCCATTACATCCTAATCATTTTTCCTAATTGCAGCATTCATACTTGCCTCCAACAAACAAAAAAACCCAATCAGAAATATTGTATATTCACAACCTTTAGGAAATAATATCCCCTGATGGTGCAGCGTGTTAAAGCGCTGAGCTGCTGAACTTCTGGACCGAAAGGCCACAGGTTTGAATTGGGGGAGCGGAGAGAGCCCGCACTGTTAGCCCCAGCTTCTGCCAACCCAGAAGTTCGAAAACATGCAAATGTGAGTGCATCAATAGGTACTGCTCCGGCGGGAAGGTAACGCCGCTCCATGCAGTCATCCCACATGACCTTGGAGGAGTCTACGGACAACGCCGGCTCTTTGGCTTAGAAATGGAGATGAGCACCAACCTCCAGAGTCAGACACGACTGGACTTAATGTCTGGGGAAAACCTTGACCCTTGACCTTAACTACCACCAATTCCTCAATACTTTATTTCCCATACCACCAGACTTCGCCACAGCAACGCGTGGCCGGGCACAGCTAGTATTTTATATTTTTCACCCTTTTTAAAGTCGACAAAGTTCAGCAAAATCCCAAGGAGAGGATTACTCAAGGACACAGTTTCCGGCAAACTCTGATTTCCATGACTGGTGGCCAAGACCTCCCTTCTCCAAACTTATGAATCTTAAAACTGGGGCACTGTTCCACCACACCCCACGAGAATTGAAACTATTCTTCCTCCTCTTATCTGAGCACCATTGTTCTGCGTTTTGCTAATGTTCACATAAAAATTAAAAGCTTAAGACTGGAAGCTCCGTTGGCTTTTGGCAAAGCATTCTTTTAGCATTCCTAGCAAAGGTTTCTGCAACACACCCATCCAATTTGGAGCATGGGAATAGAGAAGAGCAGGCAAAGAAGTGTTGTCTTTCGGTTGTTCTGCTTTCCCACCAGGCCACATGCGTGAGATCACCTGAAGCATGAACAGTAACCATGCTTTCTGTGTTGTTACTGGTTGAAAAGTGAAGCACTGAAGTAAAATGTTCATGGCCCATGCGTATATGTCATGCCTTTTCAACCAAATGCATTTTATAGAGTTTTCTCAGACAAGGAATCCTCAGAGGTGGTTTTGTCACCTCCTTCTTCTGAAATAAAGCATCCCATACCTGGTATTTATTAGTGGTTTCCCATTCAAGCACTAACCCGGGCCAATCCTGCTTAACTTCCAAGAACAGATAGGCATTTAGATAGATCTACTGCGAAACAGACATGATGCTTACTGATCCTGCTAAGGATTAGGGCTCAGTGGTACTGACAAGACCAAGGATTAAGGTTCTACTTGCAAAACAGCTGTATTATAAACAACAGTACATACAAAATCTATGTCTTGTAAGCAATGCAAAGCTAAGATCAAGTCAGGGGGTGCTGTGGTTTTTAGCTCTGAATGATGCAAGAATAAGGAGCAACGTGACTCAATGTGGAGAAGAATTCTGAGAAAGTTGCCGACTTTGAGAACTGATGAAAGTGCTGAGCTGTTGGCTTCCAAGCCAGTGGGGCAGTGAATCTGTGCCCCATTGACTTTGGAATTGGGAAACTCTATTGCGCCAAATTGCTATATGTGTGTGTGTAAAGAAATCCTTGCAAAGATGTTTGCAGGAGATCTCTGCAAAAGAGCTCAGCTTTGCAGAGGCAAAGCCACGCCTCGAAACAATGTATCTGTTTGCTGGCAGATGGCTTGGTTTGTCAGTTGGTTTGTCAGTTGGGAATTTGAGCTTGGAGGGAGAGCACAGAAATAGACAGGCTCTCTGGCTACGGTCAAGTAGCTGTTTTAAATATGCTATGCTGTATATATATTGAATGCTGATTGATTAGTTATTGATCCTATGCAACTACAAGGACATTGTATGATTGCTGAACTGTTTATTTGACTTCAATTCAACAAGTAAAGTTTCCTTTTGTTCTTTCTACTCCTCTGCCTGGTCTGAGTCTTTTGCACATGGTGTTAACTGGACTTTGCTGATTCCACTGTACACTCACCTGGTAACAAACTCTAAAGTTTACAAACTTAAGAAAGTTTAGAAACTCTAAACTTTAAAAAATCTATCCAAGGACCTATCCTAGTTCAAACAAATTCAGCACTCTGGATAGCTCCTTTAGAGGTCTAACTGGCTGCCAAAATGGATTCATGGAAACCACCAGTTTCCACCAACCAACACAACCCTTGCTCCAAAGATTCATCAAGATGGGCTCTACCGATCAGCAATATGAGGCAACTGCCTCATGTGGAAGATGTTTGGGACTGGAGGCAGCAATGGAAATCCCTTGGCTTTTCCTCTTGCATCCCTCAACCATACTCCTAATTTCCTATTTCCTATGTCACTACCTTGAGTGGGGTGTCCAGAACTTCTCACTTTGGCGTGTTGCCATGGAGCTTGGAAAATGTACTTGTTTGAACTATAACAGCCCAAATCATCCAGACAGGCAGTTGTGGCTGACCTGCTATGCAGATATTGCATGTCCATTCCTACCACCACAGTGCTGTTGGTCTGCAATAACTAATCCATCTACTGTCTGCTAACCAAAGATAAGTGTGCTAAGGAACACATTACAAATGTGTTGTTGAAGGCTTTCATGGCTGGAATCACTGAGTTGCTGTGAGTTTTCTGGGCTGTATGGCCATATTCCAGAAGCATTCTCTCCTGACGTTTCACCCATATCTATGGTAGGCAACCTCTGAGGATGCTCGCCATAGATGTGGGTGAAACATCAGGAGAGAATGCTTCTAGAATATGGCCATACAGCCTGGAAAACTCACAGCAACCCACATTACAAATGCTTGGTTGATCAGGAATTGCAGATTCATTGCACTGTAATAATGAGAAGGATGGGTTGACTTAGGAGGCCCAAGTTCTAGTCCTCACAGAGCCTTGAAAAGTCACTAGGCGACTCCGTTTTTCTGAGCCAGACCAACAGGATTGTGGTTAAGGATGAAATGGGGTGGAGGAGAGCCATGTATATCATATTTTGAGTTCAATAGATGAAAACTGGGATACCCAGATTTAACTGATGGTTTCCTGCAATGAACCAAGAGGTTGCATTAGATGACTCTTGGGTTCCCTCTGTCACTACAGTTCTACTATTCGATGGACAAATGAATAACATCTTCAGATATTACACAGACTGGCTAAACTCATGACTTGAAATATTTGGGAGTACGACACTCAGAAACATATGTCCCTGCTTACTGGAGTGTTTGGGCCAGGGGTCCCCAAACTAAGGCCCGGGGGCCGGATGCGGCCTTCCAAGGCCATTTACCTGGCCCCCGCCCTCAGTTTTAGACTTAGGCTCGCCAAAGTCTGAAATGACTTAAAGGCACAACAACAACAATCCTACTTGATTATCTCATTGGCCAGAAGCAGGTCCACACTTCCCACTGAAATCCTGATAAGTTTACAGTACGTTGGTTAAAATTATTTTTATTTTTAAATATTGTATTGTTCTTTCATTTACTAATATTATAAATGAAATATTGTAAATGAATGATATGGTAATAATATAATATATTGTGTATACATATAATATTGATAATAATATTATAATGTAATACAATATAATATTTACTTATTTATAACAGTATTTCTACCCCGCCCTTCTCTCCCAACAGGGGACTCAGGGTGGCTATAATAATATTGTATAATATAATAATATTATTTATATTATATATTAAATGTAAATTACTAATAATATTGCGGTATAATGGTATAGTACAATAATATATAATGCTAATATTGTGCTATGTTAGTAATATAATATATTGTATGTACATACAACTTGTAAGCTGCTCTGAGTCCCCTTCGGGCTGAGAGATGGTGGGGTATAAATGTAGCAAATAAATAAATAATTGTTGCTGGGTTTGTTTGTTTTTTGGCACTACAAATAAGACATGTGCAGTGAGCATAGGAATTTGTTCATTTTTTGTTGTTTTTTTTCAAATGATTATTCGGCCCCTCAACAATCTGAGGGACCATGAATCGGCCCTCCACCTAAAAAGTTTGAGGACCCCTGGTTTAGGCCATTGTAGTCCAAATGGTATAGGCAAACCTGGGCCATATCAGCTGTTAGGAATTGTGGGAGTTGAAGTCCAAAACACCTGGATGGCCAAAGTTTACCCATGCCTGTTCTAGAGTATTAGGAAAAGTCCGTGTGACAGGAGCACGCCTGTTAGCCATACTCTTAAATGATTCCTGTATCGGTCTGTCCATTTCCAGCCCTACCTGCAGACTTGGGGCGTCCATCTGAGCTGTTCAAGGAGGCATCCAACGGGCTGCAGAAACAGGTGCTGGAGGGGCAGCTGGACAAACACTCGCTGAAAACAGAGTTGGAGGAGTTGGAGAGGGACCCAGAAGTGCCGTCGCTCAGCTCATAAAACCCTAAAGCAACAGCAAGAGAATCCATTAATGTTGTATCAGGTCAGGACAAAATATATATATATCCATGCATACATACAGGTGCCTTCAAGTCTTATGTTGATTTATTGTGACCCCATACATTTCCTAGGATTTTCTTAGGCAAGGAATACACAGAGGTGGTTTTTCCAGTTCCTTCCTCTGAAATACATCCTACGGCATTCTCGGGCAGAAACACAAACATACCACAGCTGTTGCAAGTGAATACACGAGCCCCCTCACCATCCATTTATAGAAGTCCACAACCAATGAATGGGTCTAGGAAGGAGTGACCAGCCTGGTAGCTGGAAGGTATTGTCATTATTATGATTATTATATTTATTTATAACCCCACGACTTGAGATGGGAGATATGTCAGATGGAGGTGATGAATTCCTCCATCCAGCATGATCAAAAAAATACATATACAAATGTAAAGTTTGGTCACACCTGCGTATGTCTCCGACTTGATACCACCCTGCGGCCAAGTCACTATAACACACAGTATAGCATAAATGTAACTCAGGGTGAACAATACTATGTCTCTCCTCTCAAGCCCTGTTTAGAATTATCTTTTTTTTAAAAGGTAAAGGTTTCCCCTGAGGTTAAGTCCAGTCGTGACCGACTCTGGAGGTTGGTGCTCATCTCCATTTCTAAGCCGAAGAGCCGACGTTGTCCATAGACAACTCCAAAGTCATGTCGCCAGCATGAACTGTACAGGGTGAACTGTATTTTTTTAAAAAAATATATACAATCAAGTACTTAATTACTTCCTAATCTTCAGATTGGATACGGAGGGAGGAATACCAAGCTCCAGCTCCACAGTAACCACAAATGGACATGTATAGGTGTGCACTGGATTTATAGCTGTATGTGCATAACTAACAAGATGCCAGATCATGTGTGCATTATGGTTTTTGTTTTTGTTTTTTTCGCAATCTTAATACCAACAGCTTTTTTGTTGTTTATTCCTTCCTTCCTTCCGACTCTATGTGACCTCATGGACCAGCCCACACCAGAGCTCCCTGTCAGCTGTTGCCACCCCCAGCTCCTTCAAGGTCAAGCCTGTCACTTCAAGGATAATATCCATCCATCTTGTCCTTGGTCGGCCCCTCTTCCTTTTTCCTTCCATTTTCCCCAGCATCATTATCTTCTCCAAGCTTTCCTGTCTTCTCATGATCTGGCCAAAATACTTCAGCTTTGCCTCTCATATCCTTCCCTCCAGTGAGCAGCCAGGCATTATTTCCTGGAGGATGGACTGGTTGGATATTCTTGCGGTCCAAGGCATTCTTAGCATTTTCCTCCAGCACCAGAGTTCAAGAGACGCTTCCTTCGCTCAGCCTTCCTTATGGTCCAGCGCTCGCATCCATAGGTTACTATGGGGAATACCATTGCTTTAATTATGCGGACCTTCGTTGCCAGTGTGATGTCTCTACTCTTCACTATTCTATCGAGGTTGGCCATTGCTCTTCTCCCAAGAAGTAAATGTCTTCTGATTTCCTGGCTGCAGTCTGCATCTGAAGTGATCTTCACACCTAGAAATGCAAAGTCTGTCACTGCCTCCACGTTTTCTCCTTCTATTCGCCAGTTATCAATCTGGTTGCCATGATCTTGGTTTTCTTGATGTTTAACTGCAGCCCGGCTTTTGCACTTTCTTCTTTCACCTTGGTGATAAGGCTCCTCAACTCCTCCTCACTTTCAGCCATCAGAGTGGTATCATCTGCATATCTAAGATTGTTGATGTTTCTTCCAGAAATTTTAACTCCAGCCTTGGATTCATCAAGCCCCGCATGTCGCATGATGTGTTCTGCATACAAGTTGAATAGGTCGGGTGAGAGGATACAGCCCTGCCGTACTCCTTTCCCAATCTTGAACCAGTCTGTTCTGTGGTCTGTTCTTACTGTGGCTACTTGGTCGTTAAAGAGATTTCTCAGGAGACAGACAAGGTGACTTGGTATCCCCATACCACCAAGAACTTGCCACAATTTATGATCCACACAGTCAAAGGCTTTAGAATAGTCAATAAAACAGAAATAGATGTTTTTCTGAATCTCCCTGCCTTCCTCCATTATCCAATGGATGTTGGCAATTTGGTCTCTCATTCCTCTGCCTTTTCTGAACCCAGCTTGGACATCTGGCAACTCTCGCTCCATGTATTGCCGGAGTCTACCTTGCAGGATCTTGAGCATTATCTTATTGGCATGGGAAATACGTGCCACATGCATAATTCACATGCAGAGAGGCATCCATGCTCGAAATGAAAAAGTTGCAGAATTCAGGTGCAGAAACACATCCTAAAGCTGACTAAAAAATAATGGTAACTATATCTCAAAGGAGTCACAATAAATCACCCACCTGAGCTGGGGCGGCTGTCCGTCTCAAGGTGCTCATCTGCTGTTTTCTCCACATCCAGCCTCAAATCGCTGATCTGCTTGTCCAGTTCTTGCAGCTGGTTCAAGAGTCCTGCATCACGTCTTCTCAAGCAGTTCTGCCATTACAGAAAAGAAAACAATCTTGTCAATTCATTCGTTTTATTTAATTTATAACTCCATCTTTTTCCAGATCAGGGACCCAAGATGGATTGCAGCAATGCTGAAACAAGATACGACTAAAAACCTGACGATTAACATTAAAAAAGACAACAACATTAAATTAGCTATCCTATTAAAGTGCCAAGAATGTAAAAGAGTTTCAAAAAATTCAACAACGGTGAAGACAGAATTGCAGCACAGAAGTCTCATTAAAGAAATCCATCTGCACAGCCAATTAGGCACCAAATGCCTGTTTAAATAAGACATGATCAAGCCAGGAAGAGCAAATTAACTGTAACAATCAACGTTTTGAGGAAGGTACAGGCAATTATATTTCCCGTTGCTATGTATGGCTGCGGAAGCCAAACAGAGAAGAAAGGTGATAGGGAGAAAATCAACTTTGTTTGAAGTGTGGTGCGAGAGAAGAGTTTTACGGACTGCTAGAAAGACAGATCAAAGGCAAATCAAGCCTGGAAATCAATGGGAATAAACCAAGACTGTCATACTTTAGGCCGGGCATGGGCCAACTTGGTCTCTCCAGGTGTTTTGGACTTCAACCCCCACCATTCCTAACAACCTCAGGCCCCTTCCTTTTCCCTCTCAGCCGCTTAAGCTGTTAGGAATGGTGGGAGTTGAAGTCCAAAACACCTGGAAGGACCAAGTTGGCCCATGCCAGCTTTAGGAGAAGACAACTCACTAGAAAAGGCAATATTGCTTGGATGGCAGAAGACCTCAAGAACAAAGGGAAAGCACCATCAAGAGGCTCCATCAAGAAAGTCACGGTTGCCCTGTATCTGCAAGACCTGAGCAGGGTTGCCGATGGCAAGGTGATTGGATGCATCTCATTCACAGGTTCCCCCTAAGTCAAGACTGACTTATGGCAATGACAACAAGGAATTCCCAAAATCCTCCAGCTATAACGGCCTATTTCCAAGCTTTGCAGTCCTGAAAAATGGAATTCTGGAAATTGCAGTATTTCTCCACTCCATAACAAACCACATTTCTGCTTTTTGATCAACTCAAGTTTTGTCTCCAGAACTGCTGAAACTATTATAGCAGTGGTTCTCAACCTGTGGGTCCCCAGGTGTTCTGGCCTACAACTCCCAGAAATCCCAATCGGTTTAGATTTCTGGTAGTTGAAGGCGAAAACATCTGGGGACCCAGAGGTTGAGAACCACTGCTATAATAGTTTCAGCAGTTCTGGAGACAAAACTTGAGTTGATCAAAAAGCAGAAATGTGGTTTGTTATGGAGTGGAGAAATACTGCAATTTCCAGAATTCCATTTTTCAGGACTGCAAAGCTTGGAAATAGGCCGTTATAGCTGGAGGATTTTGGGAATTCCTTGTTGTCATTCCTTGTTGTCTCAACCATCTGGGGACCCAGAGGTTGAGAACCACTGTATTACAGGTTGGTGATCCCTTAATCAAGATGCTTAGGACTAGATGTGTTTTGGGATTATTGCATTCATAGTGCAATATCTGCAAGGGATAATAATAATAATAATAATAATGCAGTTTTCTGGCATTGTATATTTCTGCCGCTTCTGTGACTGTTCATTTGCATTTTGATTCCATAGCCCACGTGTCAATGGATGTCCAGAATCAGCAGCATCCATCATGGTCCTTTTTATCCTGGGCGACAACCGAGCCAGTACAGACTTCGTTTGGTTTCATTCTCCATAATGCTAATGGGTTAGGTGCTCTTAGTTCTACTCCTCAGCTGAGACCTCTCAGCTCTCAGTCATCACTGGAGTAGTTAAGCCACCCCACCACGGCAAGGTGGCACCTACTTAACTACTGTATGTTGGAAATGAAAGCTATGGACTTGTCAACATCAGAAGAGGAATTTTCCAGGGAGACTCATTGCCCCCTCTGCGTTTCATTATTGCTATGATCCCTCTGTCAACAATCTTGCAAAAAACAAACCTCGGCTATCAAACACCTAAGAAATCTCACAAAATTTCACATCTGATGTACATGGATGACCTGAAGCTGTATGGGAAAACGGAAACTGAAATCCAGTCTCTGACTAACACTGTCCGAATTTTTAGCACTGATATCAGCATGGAGTTTGGTTTGGACAAATGTTCGACAGTAGCATTGAAGGGAAAAAAATCATTGAAAAAAAATCATTAAAATCATTAAATATGCCTAATGGCCAAACAATAAGGTGTCACCAGCCAGAGGCCTATAAATATCTGGGCATATTACAGCTGAACAACATCAAGTATGAACATATGAAAACTGTGGTCAGCAAAGAATATTTATTTATTTATTTATTTATTTGCAGTATTTATATTCCGCCCTTCTCACCCCGAAGGGGACTCAGGGCGGATCACATTACACATATAGGCAAACATTCAATGCCTTTTAACATAGAACAAAGGCAAGACAAACACAGGCTCCGAGCGGGCCTCGAACTCAGAGTGATTCATTGCAGCTGGTTACAGCTGGCTTGCTCTCCAGCCTGCGCCACAGCCCGAGCCCACACAGATGGTCAGAATACACACAAAGGGTCAGAAAAATTCTCAAAAGCAAACTCAATGGAGGCAACACCATCAAGGCCATAAACACCAGGGCCATACCTGTCATAAGATATACTGCTGGCATTATAAATTGGACACAGGCTGAACTGGACAATTTGGACAGAAAAACAAGAAAACTCATGACCATTCATCATTCACTGCACCCTCGCAGTGATGTTGACCGGCTATATCTGCCTAGAAGATCAGGGGGCAGAGGAGAATGTAATGATCGGTGTACAACAAAACCACTGAACCAAATCACACCAAATTTGGCCACAAAAGACATTGTCATCCAAAATATGTCTTTCAATTAAAAAAAAAAACATAGAAAAATGGCCTATAAAATACAGATTATCTGATTTGAACTGGATTATATGGCAGTGTAGAATCTTTGGGTGAATCTACACTGTGGAATTAAAGCAGTTTGACCCCACTTTAATGGCCATGAGTCAATGCTATGAAATCCTGGGATTTGTAGTTTGGTGAAGCACCATCAATCTCTGCCAGAGAAAGCAACAGACCTTGTAAAGATAGAAACCCAATGATTCCACAGCCTTGAGCCATGGCCATTAAGGTGAAGTCAAACTGCATTAATTCTAGAGTGTAGATGGGCCCTTTGAAAGAGTTAAAAGATATATTTTCTGGGCATTTCAAGTAGACATTCAACCTTATATTATAATGCAGGCATTCAGTTATGCCACTCTCCATTTACACACAAAGGATCTATATCCTTATAAAGCGAGCAGATCGGATTGTATGAGCTGTATCGATGCAAGAGAAGGACACCTGGTAATTCCCTTCTCTACCCTCAATTATACTAATGCATTGCTTTCTTGAAATAACAAGCAGTTTTGCAAAGGTATTCTTGATGCAAACCGCTACAAAGAAGGAGTTTAAAATAAGCTCATTAACCCTCGGGTCAGAGCAATCACTTTTCCTGCTGAATCTTATAATTATCTCTATCCATCAGCCAACCCGTTGGAGAAGGCTTTTTCTACACAATTTGCTTTGCGCCTTGCACGGTTTCACTGCTCTGCCTTCCAGAAGGTGTTTCTGCTCAGAAAAAGAAGAAGAAGAAATTCATTAACCGGCAGAGGTGCCATCGGGTGATGCTGAGACATTTGCTTATTATTGGCATATTGTGATTCAAAGGCAATTCACACAGCCCAAGGCCACTTAAATACCTCTAAATTGCATGGGCATATGCCATGGTGATGATGTTTGGTGACCTCTATCATATATCATTGCAAATTCAAGGCTACATATTGCCACGCAGTGTGCAAGGATTTATATATAACATCCCAATTGTTCCAAAATAGGTTCTATCTCTTTGTTTATCCGCTTTTGTAAAGACTCCTTTGCTTGCAAGGCTAATACTATAAGCCAGTGGTTCTCAACCAGGGGGTCGGGGCTCCTGGGGGGGGGGGGGGTTGCAAGGGGGCATCAAACCATCAGAAAACACATATTTCTGATGGAACCCCTTTGGCAGAGAAACCTGAAAGTCTTTCCGTCTGTGCCAAATTTGGTCCAGATCCATCATTGTTTGAGCCCACAGTGCTCTCTGGATGTAGGTGAACCTCAACTCCAAAACTCAAGGCCAATGCCCACTAAACCTTTCCAATATTTTCTCTTGGTCATTGAAGTTTTGTCATTGGTGGAGTTCAGAATGCTCTTTGTAGGTGAACTATACATCTCAACAACTACAACTCACAAATGGCAAAATCAACACCCTTCCAATACCACCAATATTCAAATTTGGACATATTGGGTATTTGTGCCAAATTTGGTCCAGTGAATGAAAATACATCCTGCATATCAGATATTTACAATTCATAACAGTAGCAAAATTACAGTTCTGAAGTAGCAACGAAAATAATTTTATGGTTGGGGGTCACCACAACACAAGGAACTGTATTAGGAAGATTAAGAACCACTGCCATCAGTGGATGTTGATGGCCTCTATGCCACTTGGGCTGTGAATCCATTTCAGGCTTTAGTCTGAATTTTAATGCAGTTTTCCAAGGAAAAAGGTGTGGGATAATGTTTTGAGTGTTGGACTAGAAACTCTGGAGACCAGGGTTCAAATCCCTGCTCAGTCATAGAAACCCATAGAGTGGCCTTATTTATTTATTTTTTATTTATTACATCATTTCTAGCCTGCCCTTCTCACCCCTCAGGGGACTCAGGGCGGCTTACAACATGAACATATACATTAAAACAATTTATATCACATTTAAAAATCCAATCAGATTAAAAATTACATTAAAATTGAGAGCTTACATTAAAAAAAACCTACATAGTTATACATATAAATATACATTCAGGCGCGTTTCAAGTTCAAGTGGGGGCAATCAGTGAGTCGTATAATAATCGTATCTCATTTCTACCGCTACTCTTGCTCAAAGGCCTGGTCCCATAACCATGTTTTCATTCTTTTTCGGAAAGACAGGAGGGAGGGAGCCTGTCTAATTTCATTTGGGAGGGTGTTCCATAGGTCTTGGGCAAGTCACACTCTCTCAGAGGAAGGAAAAGGGAAGGAAAGAATGAAAGGTAAGTAGGAAAAAGAGGAAAGAAATTCAGAAAGTACTAGCTGTGCCCGGCCATGCGTTGCTGTGGCGTTGTCTGGTGGTGTTGGTGAGAAATTGTTGAGGTAGTGGTGGTATTGAATGTCTGTTGTATGGCTGTTTATGTTTAGTATGCACACTGAAGTGGATTATATGGCAGTGTGGAGTCAAGATAATCCAGTTCAAAGCAGATAATATAAGATTCTAAATGGGTTATATATAGATGTGGAAGGGCCTTGAGTCTACACTGCCATATAATCCAGTTAAAATCTGATAATCTGTGGAAGAGGCCTAAGTGAGGCCTAACTGTGCCTGTCCCCTGGGCTGAGTAGGTTTGCTAGGAGACCAAGTGGGCAGAGCTTAGCCTTCCAACTGGCAGCAATTGGATAAAAACTATTATTCCTCTCCCTGTAATTAGGACTTTATTTTTCTTTTCTTTTTGTTGTATCAACCTAGAGCCGTGAATGATGGGTTGTGTTGTCAAATTTTGAGGTTGGGGGGCCTGTAGTTTTGTTGGTCGCCGTGATGCCATCACTCTTTTATATATATAGATAGATGGTGTCGTGGTTTGAATCTGGGAAGGTCTCTCTGAACCCACTAGGTGATTATAGGCCAGTCATAATCTCTCAGCCTCAGAGGAAGACAAACACCAATCCCCTCTGAATAAATCTTGATGAGAAAACTCTGAAACAACTTGAAGGCACACGCCAACAACACTAACCCTAGTTAGTCATCAATTCTACCTCACTTGGAAGGCTGAGGTGCTAAAACCTATTTGCAGCCCCAAGAGGCTTAGCCAATCTAATTCCAGCCCCTTACTCATCCTTCGTTGTACAGGTCTGACTTGGAGGAACACAACAACAAATCCAAGGTGCTGAACCCATTTTAGGCAGAATAGGTTTCAATACCTTGGATAGCTCTCTAGAAACTGGGACTGAACATGAAAATTCACCACTCTGAGATCACAGTATCATGGAGTCAAAGTGTTGGAAGGGAGGGCAAGAACCATCCCTGACCACGTTTACATCTGGAGATACAGGACTGCAATAAAGTGCCTCTGGGAAAATGAGTTCTTCACTTCTTTTGAGGCAAGTTCTTCACCAAGTCCCTTGAGATGTCAACGATTTAGAGAGTCAGGAGTTCTTTGTAACATCGGGAGCCCTTTCAGACCAATTATATCAATCTGAAGTCTGCCCGCCCTAAATCCCACAACTCAGAAAGGTTAGTATGGAGCTACACAATTAAGTAATATTTCCACTTTCTATAAAGGTGAGTAGGAGTCATAAACACAAACCTATTGGGTTTTGAGCAAAACATGGACATCTTTTGGGATTTTTCTTTAAGAATAAGGTAAAGGTTTTCCCCTGACATTAAGTCCAGTCGTGTCCGACTCTGGGGGTTGGTGCTCATCTCCATTTCTAAGCCGAAGAGCCGGCATTGTCCGTAGACATCTCCAAGGTCATGTGGCTGGCATGACTGCATGGAGTGCTGTTACCTTCCCACCAAAGCACAATCAAAGCACTCCTGATAGATGGCCTCCCAGCCTACATGTTAATAATAATAATAATAATAATAATAATAATAATAATAATAATAATAAAAGAAGGTTGGAAGAGAATCCTTGGGCCATTTAGTCCAACCGCCTCCTGCCTTTGTGCACCAAAAGCACAAGCAAAGCACTCCTGATAGATGGCCTCCCAGCCTCCATATTAATAATAATAATAATAATAATAATAATAATAATAATAATAAAAGAGGGTTGGAAGAGACCCCTTGGGCCATTTAGTCCAACCCCCTTCTGCCTTTGTGCACCAAAAGCACAAGGAAAGCACTCCTGATAGATGGCCTCCCACCCTCAATGTTAATAATAATAATAATAATAATAATAATAATAATAATAATAATGAGGGTTGGAAGAGACCCCTTGGGCCATTTAGTCCAACCCCCTTCTGCCTTTGTGCACCAAAAGCACAAGCAAAGCACTCCTGATAGATGGCCTCCCAGCCTCAATGTTAATAATAATAAATAATAATAATAAAAGAGGGTTGGAAGAGAACCCTTGGGCCATTTAGTCCAACCGCCTCCTGCCTTTGTGCCATGGGGCCGGATAAACGGCTTTGATGGGCCGCATGTGGCCCGCGGGCCGTAGTTTGGGGACCCCTGCTCTAAAGTTTAGACTTAGGTTTGCCCGAAGTCTGAAAGGCACACAACAACAACAACAGGAACACGCAATAACTTGACTCTCTCATCAGCCCAAAGCAGGCTCACACTTCCCATTGAAACCTCTGCTTCTTACAACCAAGCAAGTGTAGCTTCTCTGCAGTACATTAAATGCTCCTTATCCTATTTCCCTATGAAAGCAAGAATGCATAATCCCCACGTTTTGTTTTGGAAATAGACCCTTTAGCTGTCTCAATTTTGAAACAGGAAAAGAAAGGTTCTTCCCCTCTGTCTTCCCTTGAAAGACAAGCCATAAGCAACTGTTGCTGATACTTGGCACATGATAAGTAATGATATTACAAGTAGCCAGCACTTGATCTCGGGTTTTGGCCTGGGATGGCCCTGAATTGGCCACTCTAATCGTAAGGCACATTTAGCCTAGTCTGCATCATCCAAGCAATAGGACACTCTGCTGTCAGCACAAATGTACAAGACCATGTGCAAAACGAGTTGCTAGTCCAAAATGTGTTTGGCCACACATATAAAAAAAAGTTGCATAGTGCTATCACTCAAAGTTTTTTATCATGTTAGAGGCAAATTGAGAGTCACTTCTGGTGTGAGGGAATTGGCAGTCTGCAAGGATGTTGCCCAGATGTGTTACCATCCTGTGGGAAGCTTTTTTCATGTCAACACGTGGAAGCTGGGGCTGACAGGCGGGAGCTCACCCCATCTCACAGATTCAAACCACCAACCTTCAGGTCAGCAGTTCTGCCGGCACATGGGTTTAACCCACTGCGCCACCATGGCTCCTTGTCAACCAAAGTACGCCACTCCCACAAAGCTACATTTACAGGTTTCACTTTTGCAAATTTGATGACATTTGTGGATTTGATGAATAAGTTCTAAGAATCTCTAGTTAATTTTAAAACCACGAATTTTCAAGCTGCATTGTATTAGTATTAATGTCACTTTTTGTTATGTGCAATTATTTTAACCTTTACCTTTCTTTACCTATATATTATCTGTCCGTTGTAACCATGTTGGGAGATTGCAGTGGGGCAAACTTGGGCCCTCCGGGTGTTTTGGACTTCAACTCCCACAATTCCTAACAGCCTACCGGCTGTTAGGAATTGTGGGAGTTGAAGTCCAAAACACCCGGAGGGCCCAAGTTTGCCCATGCCTGCTGTAGACACAAATAAAACACAAAGCATAGTGATTGTGCTGGGTTTCTGTCTGCAGTATTTTATTATTTGTGCATCACCGAATTTTGCTGAAACTGTATTTCTGCTAGCACTGAAGCGTCGCCCTTAACAGGGAACTCAGACCTCTTTGGCAAGGAACTCGTGAACAGTCTGCTGTTGCTGTCGCTACCACAATCCTTCCTTTTTATATAAAAAAATGAGAGCAACAGAACCAACCTTCTCCCTGAACGTGTTTCCGTACAAACCCCTATTGATAGGAAGCCCAGACAGGGCAGAATGGGTAGGGGTGTGCAAATCAGTGGGAGAATGAGAAGGGACTTGATAGGCATGTTTAAATATGTCATTTGGAAGCAGGAAAATGCTTGTTTTCTGCTGCTCCAGAGACTAGAAAAAGAGATTCCACATTAGGAAGAATGTCCTGATGGTAAGAGTTGTTTAGTAGTGAAATAGGTTTGCCTCGGAGTTGGGTGGGTTCCCCTCTGGAGGTTTTTAAGCAGAGGCTGTATGACCATCTGTTGGGAGTGCTTGGATTGTGCCTTCCTGTACAGCAGGAGGTTGGACTAGATGGCCTTTGGGGATCTCTTCCAAAGGATTCAAATTAAAGAAACAGCAAGAAAGTAAGAGTTTCCTGGGAGAATCCCAACAAAGGATTCCCCCAGGCAGGGAGCAGCCAGGCTTTGAAGCTGCAAGGCCATTCAAGGCTAATCAAGCTGGACAACTGCAACATTCACACTTGCCTCCAACAGATAATAGTTCTTTCTCCCACCCTGGACATTATTCCACAGATATATATATATATATATATATATATATATATATATATACACACACACACACATACAGTAGAGTCTCACTTATCCAACACTCGCTTATCCAACGTTCTGGATTATCCAACGCATTTTTGTAGTCAATGTTTTCAACACATCGTGATATTTTGGTGCTAAATTGGTAAATACAGTAATTACAAAATAACATTACTGCGTATTGAACAACTTTTTCTGTCAGATTTGTTGTATAACATGATGTTTTGGTGCTTAATTTGTAAAATCATAACCTAATTTGATGTTTAATAGGCTTCTCCTTAATCCCTCCTTATTATCCAAGATATTCGCTTATCCAAGGTTCTGCCGGCCCGTTTAGCTTGGATAAGCGATATTCTACTGTATATCAACCCCACTTGCTAAGTTTCCAACAGACCTCACAACCTCTGAGGATGCCTGATAATGATATAGATGTGGGCGAAACGTCAGGAGAGAATACTTCTGGAACATGGCCACACAGCCCAAAAGACATACAACAACCCTGTGATCCCGGCCATGAAAGCCTCCGACAACACAAAGTAAGAGTTGTTTGACAGTGCAATAGTGGGTGGAGATTTTTAAGCAGAAGCTGTATGGTCATTTGTCGGGAGGGCTTTGACTGTTGCCTTGTCCTGCATGGCAGAATGGGGTCGGACTGGATTGATTTTGGATTGCTCTTCCAATGTTATGATTGTGTTGTCGAAGGTTTTCACAGGACTGTTGTATGTTTCCCGGGCTGTATGGCCATGTTCCTGAAGCATTCTCTCCTGACATTTCGCCCACATCTATGGCAGGCATCCTCAGAGGTTGTGAGGTATACCTCCATGTTCCTGAAGCATTCTCTCCTGACATTTCGCCTACATCTATGGCAGGCATCTTCAGAGGTATGGAGGTATATACCTCACAACCTCTGAGGATGCCTGCCATAGATGTGGGCGAAACGTCAGGAGGGAATGCTTCAGGAACATGGCCATACAGCCCGGAAAACATACAACAACCCAATGTTATGATTCTGTGATCTTGCAAAAGAGAATGAGACTCAAGATAGAAATGAAACGGGGTGAGAAAGTCCTATCTATCCTCCCAAAACATTTGGCCCACAGGAGATATCATGGGATTTGGCATTCACGGGTCTCAGTATCCACGGGTCTCAGTATCCAAGGGTCTCAGTATCTATGGGTCTCAGTATCCACGGGTCTCAGTATCTATTGGTCTCAGTATCCATGGGTCTCAGTATCTATGGGTCTCAGTATCCACAGGTCTCAATATCTACGGGTCTCAGTATCCACAGGTCTCAATATCCACAGGTCTCAATATCTACGGGTCTCAGTATCTACGGGTCTCAGTATCTACGGGTCTCAGTATCCACAGGTTCTGGAACCTATTTAAAAAAAAACCTATCATTGCAAAAAGCAGTGCTGACATACAACACTTTCAGCCAAATAAATCAGCCCAGCCTGACCTTGATTTTTCTCTGTTTCCCCGCAGCTCAAACCCTTGCCTGCCAATGCTTTCAAGAACACTGCAGAAAAGCATTGCTTCGTCGTGGCTGAAAGCGAAGGCAATGCAACTCTCCACCCACTTGGCGGGGATTTCTGCAGGGAAAAATGACCCCCATTGTCCCCTAAATACCTCTAGGTTCCATGTAAGTCTATTAAATCCCAGTTTTGGTGCATGCAGCAAGGACAAGCCAGTTGACGCATCCTTTTTTTGCAAACACAAAGCATCCGGCATCCTTGAAACACAGAAATCCCAGGACCATTCAACACATCCATCAAAGGAGGAAAATGTCATGCTTTTCAGTAATCAATCTTTGAGTATCTATTGGCCAAGGCTCTCTGGATGTAGGTGAACTACAACTCCCAAAATCAAGGTCAATGCCCACCAAAGCCTTCCAGGATTTTATGTTCTGTGTGTCAAGTTTGGTTCAATTCCATTATTGGTAGAGTTCTGAATGATCTTCAGAACTATAAATCCCAGTAATAAAAACTCCCAAGTTACAAAACCATTTCCAAAATCGCATTATTATTATTAACTTTGGCCCTCCGGGTGTTTTGGACTACAACTCACACAATTCCTAACAGCCGGTAGGCTGTTAGGAATTGTGGGAGTTGTAGTCCAAAACACCCGGAGGGCCCAAGTTGGCCCAGGCCTGGCTCACCAGCTGCCTCCTTAAGAGGAGGATGTTCTCCTCCAAGAACTGCTCCTCCAAGCTCCGCGGCGCGGCAGCGGCTCCTTCTGCATTCGCAGCCGGCGAGGGCGCCTCCTGGGCGGGCAACGCGGCAGGCATCCACCGCTGGACGCGCAGCTCCTGCCGCCGCCGGAGGAAAGACAGCTCCGCCAAGCCGGCTAACGTGGCCTCCAGGCGCTCTCGAGTCCGGGCCCGCTCCAAGGCCTCCGCCTCTGGAGCCGCCTTCATCCCGGCTGCGGTGGCTCCTCGCCAGCCTTCGAGGAAGCAGGACAGTACCAGCAGCGCGCTCGATCCTTCCTCCTCGGCTGCCGCTAGTCGACTGATGCAGTTTCTCTCGGGGAAGCCGAGGCTCCTCCCTTGGCTCCACCCACTCCAGACCTGGTCACGCCCACTTCTTCTTCTTCCTGCGTCTACTGGTTGGGGAGAGCCAAAGCTCCTCCCTTGGCCCCGCCTATTATTACCTTTTCCCCGCCCACTACTCGCTCCTGAATTCAACTGGTCCATAGGAAGCCATGCAGTCATGCCGGCCACATGACCTTGGAGGTGTCTATGAACAACGCCGGCTCTTCGGCTTAGAAATGGAGATGAGCACCAATTCCCAGAGTTAGACATGACTGGACTTAACGTCAGGGGAAACCTTTACCTTTACCTATGGGAAGCCAAGCCTCCTCTTCATTGGGTTGCTGTGAGTCTTTCGGGCTGTATGGGTTGTCGAAGTCTTTCATGGCCCGGATCACAGGATTGTTGTATGTCTTTCGGGCTATGTGGCCATGATCCAGAAGCATTCTCTCCTGACGTTTCGCCCACATCTGTGCCAGGCTTCTACAGAGGTTGTGAGTATGTTGGAAACTAGGCAAGGGAGGTTTATATATCTGTGTAAAGTCCAGGGTGGGAGAAAGAACTCTTCTCTGTTTGTGGCAGGTGTGGTTGTTGTAATTAATCACCTTGATTAGCATTTGATGGCCTTGTAACCTCAAGGACTGGCTTCTTCCTGCCTTGGAGAATCCTTTGTTTGGAAGTGTTAGCTGGCTCTGATTGTTTCATGTTTTTCTCTTGTTTTCAGGGTGTTGTTCTTTATTTACTCTCTTGTTTTCAGGGTGTTGTTCTTTATTTACTTTTCAGGGTGTAGTTCTTTATTTACTCTCCTGATTTTGGACGTTTTTTTAAATACTGGTTGCCATATTGTGTTCAGGGTTGTTGTGAGTTTTCTGGACTGTATGGCCATGTTCCAGAAGCATTCTCTCCTGACGCTTCGCCCACATCTATGCCAGACATCCTCAGAGGTTGTGAGGTATATTGGAAAAACTAAACAAGGAAGATTTATATATCCGTGAAAGGTCCAGGGTGAGAGAAAGAACTCTTGTCTGTTGTCTGCTAATCACCTTGATTAGCATCAAAGGTCTTGCCAGCTTCTTTCTGTTGGGGGAATCCTTTGTTTGGAGATGTTAGCTGGCCCTGATTGTTTCATGTCTGGAATTCCCCTTTTTTCAGAGTGTTATTCCTTACTTACTGTTCTGATTTTAGAGTTTTTTAAATACTGGTAGCCAGATTGTGTTCATTTTCCTAGTTTCCTCCTTTCTGTTGAGATTGTCCACATGCTTGTCGCCTGACATGGAGGTTGATGGAGTGGTCCAGCATTTCTGTGTTTTCAAATAATATGCTGTGTCCAGGTTGGTTCATCAAGTGCTCTGTTATGGCTTATTTCTCTGGTTGAGTGAGTCTGCAGTGTCTTTCATGTTCCATTCACCTTGGAGGAGGTGAGGTTCACAGATTCGTTGTGCACGGTCTGCCAGGGCTTTAATTGTGCTTCTTTATTTGACTTGGGTGATGGTTGGGGTTTTTATGTACGTATCTATCAGTGTGTATAGGTTTTCTGTAGACTGTGTGGCCCAATTGTTGATTGGGTTTGCGGATGACCAGAACATCTAGAAATGGCAGTTTTCCTTCATTTTATTTTTCCATGGTGAATTGGATGTTTGGGTGGATGCTGTTGAGGTGGTCCAGGAATTTGTTGAGTTCTTCTTCTCCATGGCGCCAGAGGGCCATCAAATGCTAATCAAGGTGATTGATTACAACATCCACACCTGCCTCCAACAGACAAGAGTTCATTCTTCCACCCTGGACCTTCCACAGATACATAAACCTCCCTTACCTAGTTTCCAATATATCTCACAACCTCTGAGGATGCCTGCCATAGATGTGGGCGAAACGTCAGGAGAGAAAGCTTCTGGAACATGGCCATACAGCCTGAAAGACTCACAGCAACTCAGTGATTCTGGCCATGAAAGCCTTCGACAATACTCTTCATTATTTAATAATTTATATCCTGACCTTCTCACCCCGAAGGGGACTCAGAGCGGCTTACAAATTATATGTACATACAATATATTATATTATTAGCATAGCACAATATTAGCATTATATATTACTATACTGTACTATACCACTATACTGTAATATTATTAGTAATATTACATGTAATATATAATATATAATCAATATTATTATGTTGTATAATTATTAATATTATATTGCATTACATTATATTAGCAATATTATATGTACAGTAGAGTCTCACTTATCCAACACTCGCTTATCCGACGTTCTGGATTATCCAAGGCATTTTTGTAGTCAATGTTTTCAATATATCATGATATTTTGGTGCTAAATTCGTAGATACAGTAATTACAACAGAACATTACTGTGTATTGAACTACTTTTTCTGTCAAATTTGTTGTATAACATGATGTTTTGGTGCTTAATTTGTAAAATCATAACCTAATTTGATGTTTAATAGGCTTTTCCTTAATCCCTCCTTATTATCCAAGATATTCGCTTATCCAAGCTTCTGCCAGCCTGTTTAGCTTGGATAAGTGAGACTCTACTGTATTATAGAATCATAGAATCATAGAATCATAGAATAGTAGAGTTGGAAGAGACCACATGGGCCATCTAGTCCAACCCCCTGCTAAGAAGCAGGAAATCGCATTCAAAGCACCCCCGACAGATGGCCATCCAGCCTCTGCTTAAAAGCCTCCAAAGAAGGAGCCTCCACCACGGCCCCGGGGAGAGAGTTCCACTGTCGAACAGCTCTCACAGTGAGGAAGTTCTTCCTGATGTTCAGGTGGAATCTCCTTTCCTGTAGTTTGAAGCCATTGTTCCGTGTCCTAGTCTGCAGGGCAGCAGAAAACAAGCTTGCTCCCTCTTCCCTATGACTTCCCTTCACGTATTTGTACATGGCTATCATGTCTCCTCTCAGCCTTCTCTTCTGCAGGCTAAACATGCCCAGCTCTTTAAGCCGCTCCTCATAGGGCTTGTTCTCCAGACCCTTAATCATTTTAGTCGCCCTCCTCTGGACGCTTTCCAGCTTGTCAACATCTCCCTTCAACTGTGGTGCCCAAAATTGGACACAGTATTCCAGGTGTGGTCTGACCAAGGCAGAATAGAGGGGGAGCATAACTTCCCTGGATCTAGACGCTATTCCCCTATTGATGCAGGCCAGAATCCCATTGGCATTTTTAGCAGCCGCATCACATTGTTGGCTCATGTTTAACTTGTTGTCCACGAGGACTCCAAGGTCTTTTTCGCACACACTGCTGTCAAGCCAGGCGTCCCCCATTCTGTATCTTTGATTTCCATTTTTTCTGCCGAAGTGAAGTATCTTGCATTTGTCCCTGTTGAACTTCATTTTGTTAGTTTTGGCCCATCTCTCTAGTCTGTCAAGATCGTTTTGAATTCTGCTCCTGTCTTCTGGAGTGTTAGCTATCCCTCCCAGTTTTGTGTCGTCTGCAAACTTGATGATCGTGCCTTCTAACCCTTCGTCTAAGTCGTTAATAAAGATGTTGAACAGAACCGGGCCCAGGACGGAGCCCTGCGGCACTCCACTTGTCACTTCTTTCCATGATGAAGACGACGCATTGGTGAGCACCCTTTGGGTTCGTTCGCTTAGCCAATTACAGATCCACCTAACCGTCGTTTTGTCTAGCCCACATTTTACTAGTTTGTTTGCCAGAAGGTCGTGGGGGACTTTGTCGAAGGCTTTACTGAAATCCAGGTACGCTACATCCACAGCATTCCCTGTATCGACCCAACTCGTAACTCTATCGAAAAAAGAGATCAGATTAGTCTGGCATGACTTGTTTTTGGTAAATCCGTGTTGACTATTAGCAATGACCGCATTTGTTTCTAAGTGTTCGCAGACCACTTCCTTAATGATCTTTTCCAGAATTTTGCCTGGTATTGATGTGAGGCTGACCGGACGGTAATTGTTTGGGTCGTTCTTTTTTCCCTTCTTGAAGATAGGGACCACATTCGCCCTCCTCCAATCTGCTGGGACTTCTCCCGTTCTCCAAGAACTCTCGAAGATAATTGCCAGTGGTTCTGAAATAACTTCCGCTAGTTCCTTCAGTACTCTTGGGTGTAGCTGATCTGGCCCTGGGGACTTGAATTCGTTTAGAGAGGCCAAGTGTTCCTGGACAACTTGTTTCCCTATTTGGGGTTGGATTTCCCCCAATCCTTCGTCCATTCCGTGTTGCTGAGGTTGAAGATGGCTTTCTTTTTCTGAGAAGACCGAGGCAAAGAAGGCATTAAGTAGTTCTGCCTTTTCCCTGTCCCCTGTCGCCATCACCCCATCTTCTCCTTGCAATGGCCCTATCGCCTCCTTTTTCTTCCTTTTTCTACCAACGTAAGCAAAAAAGCCTTTTTTGTTGTTTTTTATGTCCCTGGCAAGCCTGAGCTCATTTTGCGCTTTAGCCTTGCGAACCTTTTCCCTACAGGTGTTGGCTATACGTTTGAATTCTTCTTTGGTGATTTCTCCCCTTTTCCACTTCTTGTGCATGTCACTTTTGAGCTTTAGCTCAGTTAGAAGTTCTTTGGACATCCATTCTGGCTTCTTTGCACTTGTCTTATTTTTCTTCTTTGTTGGCACTGTTTGTATTTGCGCCTTGAGTATTTCACTTTTGAAAAACTCCCATCCATCCTTAACTCCCTTGTTTTTTAATATCGGCGTCCATGGAATGCCGCTCAGTAATTCCTTCATTTTTTGGAAGTCAGCTCTCTTAAAGTCCAGAATGCGTGTTTGACTTGTCTTAGTTTCAGCATTCCTTTGTATTGCAAACTGCAGGAGCACATGGTCACTTGCCCCTAAGGATCCAACCACTTCAACTGTATTGATCAGGTCTTCCACATTTGTTAAGATTAGATCAAGAGTTGCTGATCCCCTTGTTGCCTCTTCTACCTTCTGGACCATAAAATTATCTGCAAGGCAAGTGAGGAATTTGTTGGACTTTGTACTCTTGGCTGAGTTTGTTTTCCAGCAGATATCGGGATAATTGAAATCGCCCATGACTACTATATCTCTTCTTTGTGCCTGTTTGGTCAGCTGTTGACAGAAGGCTTCATCAAGTCCTTCATCCTGACTCGGAGGTCTGTAGTAGACACCCACGACAAGATCTGTTTGAGTCCCGGTTCCCTTGATTCTTATCCAGATGCTTTCAAGCTGGTTTCCCGGATTACAGTCTTGCATTTCTTCTGCAACGTAACTGTTTTTGACATATAAAGCTACTCCCCTTCCTCTCCCCTTTGTTCTATTTCTGTGAAAGAGGTTATAGCCCTCAATGGTTAAATTCCAGTGATGGGAGTCATCCCACCAGGTTTCAGTGATGCCTATGACATCGTATGTGTGGTGCTGTACTAGGAGTTGGAGTTCGTCTTGCTTATTTCCCATGCTCTGAGCATTAGTGTAAAGACATGTAAGCCCCTGTGACCTCCCCTTGAACTGTTTATTTGGGATTATTGTGCTCTCTGTACTTGGTCCTTGCTGTGTTTGTGCAGCCCTCCGTTTAGCCTTTCGGCGGTTCTTTGTGGTCGTGGGTAATATAGTGTTCGCCAGGCTGTTGTTCCCCTCCCCCAGTGGATCTAGTTTAAAGTGCGCCTGATGAGGTTTGTGAGTCTGTGTGCAAAAAGATGTTTTCCTACTTGTGTGAGATGCACCCCATCGCTTGCCAGTAGTCCATCCTCTTGGAAGAGTAGACCATGGTCAAGGAAGCCAAAATGCTCCTCTTGACACCATTTTCTGAGCCAGTTATTGACCTGTACTATTTTTCCGGCCCTTGTAGAGCCGTGTCCTACAACAGGGAGGAGGGATGAAAAGATCACATGTACATTATACAGTTTTAGCTTTGTTCCCAGAGCTCGAAAATCATTTGTGATCTTTTGAAAAGTATGCCTAGCGGTGTCATTGGTACCTACATGAATCAACATAAGGTGGGGAGGGTGATGGGGCTTTAGGAGCCTGCTGAGCCTCTGAGTGATATGGTGTATTTTTGCCCCCGGGAGGCAGCATGTTTCTCGAGCCATCCCATCCGGTCTGGAAATGATGGCTTCCGTTCCTCTAAGGAGGGAGTCACCTACTACCAAGGCCTGTTTCCTTTGAGGATTGACAGGGTCCCTTTTGTGCAAGACAGTGTGTATGTCCCCTGAAGAGTGTTCCTGTTGAAGTGAATCATGTAGGTGTAAAGTGTTGTCCTCCTCCTCAACATCCCCAGTGCATTCATCAATGACAATCCATTGAGATACATCCGAGAGCCCATTACTCTCCCAAGGATGTTCCTGTTGCTCCTGGTCTATGATTGGGGATGGAGCATTTGCATGATTACATAAGTGTGACTGTGGTGATGCACTCTCCCCGTCAGGGCTATCCCCTGCGCATTGATCCAGGGTGGTCCACTGAGTGGTATCTAAGAAACTGTGGTCCTCCACAAGATGTGTTTCCTGATTGTATGTTAATGATGTAAGAATTTCAAATCTGTTGTGTAAATGCAGCTGAGCAGAGGAGTTCTGCGGAGGCTGCCTGGTCCTGCGTCTCCTTCTATGGGTGACCACCTTCCAAGCCTGAGGGCTGTCTACCTTTGAGTTGATCTCCCCATAAGGTTCCTGATCATGGTCTTGGTGGTGTTGGTGTGATGCAGGCTGCTGATCTACAGCAGCGTGTTGTGCAGTGTCCAAGAAGAGCTCGAGTGCCTGAATGTCCTTAAGGGTCTTAATACGGTACTCGAGCTGTTGGATCCTCTGCTCCATCAGAGTCATCTGTTTGCATTTGGAGCAGATGTAGTTGTCTAGTTTTTGTGTGAAAAAGCGGAACATGCCACAGCTGGTGCATGTGATGGGAATGTTTTGCTTTTGTTGCATCTCTTGGTGAGCGTGGTGGCCAAGTGGGATCTTTGTACAGTTAAGTAATATGCACGCACTTTATGTGCAAACTGCAACAAACCACCTCTTTGTGTATTTGTTTATGTTGCTTTGTTTCCTGTATGTACTGCAAAGGATAGTTAGTAAAGGTGCCTTTTTCGTGCGCGCCGTGAGGCGCGCGCGACACTGGCAAATAAAGCTTTCCCAGAAACTCAATTAACAGGGGACAATGCCTGCTGTCAATCAACTTAAGTACCTGGCTCTCTTTCAACACAACAGTCACACAACAGTTAGACTTTGACCACAGGAGCCAAGCCCACACTCAGTTTAAAATCTTAGCCAAATCTTAGCCAAATCCTACCTGAAGCCAGGGAGCAAAAATGTCCTCCTGCTGCCTCTGCTTCTGCGAGAACCAACTGCCCTTCTGGGATCAGGCTCTGGCAGAAACTCACACTGGCAAATAAAGCTTTCCCAGAAACTCAATTAACAGGGGACAATGCCTGCTGTCAATCAACTTAAGTACCTGGCTCTCTTTCAACACAACAGTCACACAACAGTTAGACTTTGACCACAGGAGCCAAGCCCACACTCAGTTTAAAATCTTAGCCAAATCTTAGCCAAATCCTACCTGAAGCCAGGGAGCAAAAATGTCCTCCTGCTGCCTCTGCTTCTGCGAGAACCAACTGCCCTTCTGGGATCAGGCTCTGGCAGAAACTCACACTGGCAAATAAAGCTTTCCCAGAAACTCAATTAACAGGGGACAATGCCTGCTGTCAATCAACTTAAGTACCTGGCTCTCTTTCAACACAACAGTCACACAACAGTTAGACTTTGACCACAGGAGCCAAGCCCACACTCAGTTTAAAATCGTAGCCAAATCCTACCTGAAGCCAGGGAGCAAAAATGTCCTCCTGCTGCCTCTGCTTCTGCGAGAACCAACTGCCCTTCTGGGATCAGGCTCTGGCAGAAACTCACACTGGCAAATAAAGCTTTCCCAGAAACTCAATTAACAGGGGACAATGCCTGCTGTCAATCAACTTAAGTACCTGGCTCTCTTTCAACACAACAGTCACACAACAGTTAGACTTTGACCACAGGAGCCAAGCCCACACTCAGTTTAAAATCTTAGCCAAATCTTAGCCAAATCCTACCTGAAGCCAGGGAGCAAAAATGTCCTCCTGCTGCCTCTGCTTCTGCGAGAACCAACTGCCCTTCTGGGATCAGGCTCTGGCAGAAACTCACACTGGCAAATAAAGCTTTCCCAGAAACTCAATTAACAGGGGACAATGCCTGCTGTCAATCAACTTAAGTACCTGGCTCTCTTTCAACACAACAGTCACACAACAGTTAGACTTTGACCACAGGAGCCAAGCCCACACTCAGTTTAAAATCTTAGCCAAATCTTAGCCAAATCCTACCTGAAGCCAGGGAGCAAAAATGTCCTCCTGCTGCCTCTGCTTCTGCGAGAACCAACTGCCCTTCTGGGATCAGGCTCTGGCAGAAACTCACACTGGCAAATAAAGCTTTCCCAGAAACTCAATTAACAGGGGACAATGCCTGCTGTCAATCAACTTAAGTACCTGGCTCTCTTTCAACACAACAGTCACACAACAGTTAGACTTTGACCACAGGAGCCAAGCCCACACTCAGTTTAAAATCTTAGCCAAATCTTAGCCAAATCCTACCTGAAGCCAGGGAGCAAAAATGTCCTCCTGCTGCCTCTGCTTCTGCGAGAACCAACTGCCCTTCTGGGATCAGGCTCTGGCAGAAACTCACACTGGCAAATAAAGCTTTCCCAGAAACTCAATTAACAGGGGACAATGCCTGCTGTCAATCAACTTAAGTACCTGGCTCTCTTTCAACACAACAGTCACACAACAGTTAGACTTTGACCACAGGAGCCAAGCCCACACTCAGTTTAAAATCTTAGCCAAATCCTACCTGAAGCCAGGGAGCAAAAATGTCCTCCTGCTGCCTCTGCTTCTGCGAGAACCAACTGCCCTTCTGGGATCAGCTTATATTATTAGCATAGCACAATATTAGTACTATATATTACTATACTGTATTATACCATTATATTGTTATATTATTAGTAATATTACATTTAATATATAATATATAATTAATATTATTATGTTGTATAATTATTAATATTATATTGCATTACATTATATTAGCAATATTATATGTAGAGTAGAATCTCGCTTATCCAACTTTCTGGATTATCCAACACATTTTTGTAGTCAATGTTTTCAATATATCATGATATTTTGGTGCTAAATTCGTAAATACAGTAAATACAACAAAACATTACTGTGTATTGAACTACTTTTTCTGCCAAATTTGTTGTATAACATGATGTTTTGGTGCTTAATTTGTAAAATCATAACCTAATTTAATGTTTAATGGGCTTTTCCTTAATCTCTGCTTATTATCCAACATATTCACTTATCCAACATTCTGCCGGCCCGTTTAGCTTGGATAAGTGAGACTCTACTGTATTAGCAATATTATATGTATATACAATATGTAATATTATTACTGTATATATTATTGTACAGTACTTTCTATTGCATATTATGTATAATATACTATATATATATAATGCATATTATATTATTAGCACAATAATATATTAAATATTATTATTATATTTATCCCCGCCCACTTCTTCTCCATCCTGCATTCACTGGTCTATAGCCAAGCCTCCTCCCTTGGCCCCGCCCCTTCTTGACCTGGCCCCGCCCACTTCTTCTCTCTCCCCTGCATTCACTGGTTTAGCCAACCCTCCTCCCTTGGCCCCGCCCCTTCTGGACCTGGCCCCGCCCACTTCTCCCTCCTACATTCATTGGTTTAAGGAAAGCCAGGGTCCCGCCCTTTCTTGGATTTTCCCCGCCCACTTCTCCCTCCTGCATTCACTGATCTATAGAAAAGCCAAGGCTCCTCCCTTGGCTCCGCCCATTCTGGAATTGGCCACGCCCTCTGCTCATGATACTCTCAAAAGGACTTAATGGCTCCTCCCACTTTGAGCTTTCAATGGCTTGGCTACTCATAGTAATTCTTTCTGTTGCCACAAATGCTCTTTGAAGGCAAGGCTGTCTCAAATTGTGGAAGACAGGGATCAAAGCTTTGCAAAACCAGGCCCAAGTCAACGCCAGGGAACAAATGTGCAGTGGTTTGCAGACTAATTGCTGTCTGGGATTTCCAGTGTGGTTTCCTTGCCCATGCCTTGCAAAGAACAAGCCTTGAAAGGGAAAACGAAAACAAAAGGGAAGCCTCAACCACTCCAAAGCAACCACCAAGTTCTTTTGAGCTCAAGGCGAAGATGAAAAATGCACCAAAGGAACATCTACACTGTAGAGTTAATGCAGTTTGACACCACTTTTATTGCCATGGCTCAGTGCCATGGACTCCTGTTAGTTGTAGCAAAACGTTTGCAAAACTACAATCCCCATGATCTCATAAGCATTGAGCCGTGGAGATAAAAGTGGTATCAAAGTTCTTTAATTCTGCAATATAGATACAGTAGAGTCTCACTTATCCAACATTCGCTTGTCCAACATTCTGGATTATCCAACGCATTTTTGTAGTCAATGTTTTCAATACATCGTGATATTTTGGTGCTAAATTTGTAAATACAGTAATTACTACATAGCATTACTGTGTACTGAACTACCTTTTCTGACAATTTTGTTGTATAACATGATGTTTTGGTGCTTCATTTGTAAAATCATAACCTAATTTGATGTTTAATAGGCTTCTCCTTAATCTCTCCTTGTTATCCAACATACTCGCTTATCCAACGTTCTGCCGGCCCGTTTATGTTGGATAAGTGAGACTCTACTGTACATCCTGAAGACATAAATTAAGAGTTGTCGAAGGCTTTTATGGCCAGAATCACTGGGTTGCTGTGAGTTTTCCGGGCTGTCTGGCCATATTCCAGAATCATCCTCTCCTGATGTTTCACCCACATCTATGGCAGGCATCCTCAGAGGTTGTGAGGTCTGTTGGAAACTAGGCAAGTGAGGTTTATATATCTGTGGAAAGTCCAGGGAGGGAGGAAGGACTCTTGTCTGTTTGATTCAAGTGTCAATATTGCAATTAATTGCCATGATTAACATTGAATAGCCTCACAGCTTCAAAGCCTGGCTGCTTCTTGCCTGGGGGAGTCCTTTGTTGGGAGGTGTTAGCTAGCCCTGATTGATTCCCATGTTTTCAGAATGTTGTTCTTTATTTACTGTCCTAATTTTAGAGTTTTTTTAAAAATACTGGTAGCCATGAAAATGAACAAAATGTGGCTGCCAGTATTAAAAAAAAAAACCTCTAAACTCAGGACAGTAAATAAATAACAACATTCAGAAAACTGGGGAATTCCAGACAGGAAACAATCAGGGCCAGTGAACACCTCCCAACATAGGATTCTCCCAGGCAAGAAGCAGCCAGACTTTGAACCTGTGAGGCTATTCAATGCTAATCAAAGTGATTAATTGCAATATTCACATTTGAATCAAACAGACAAGAGTGCTTTCTCCCACCCTGGACCTTCTACAGATATATAAACCTTCCTTGTTTAGTTTCCAACAGAACTCACAACCTCTGAGGATGCCTGCCATAGATGTGGGCGAAACGTCAGGAGAGAATGCTTCTGGAGCATGGCCATATTGCCCGGAAAACTCACACAACCCATAAATTAAGAGTGTCATAACAAGGTCAAACCTGGATAATCCCTAGGCATGGAGCGTTTTGTTTCCCTATTTTCTTGATGCTTTGCCTTAAATCCTTATAACGAGATCTGGAATCATTATAAATGCTTTGAAAGACTCATGTTTCCAAGGAGATGAAGCACTAAAAGAATCATTAACATAAAAAAGAGGGAGGAGACTGCCAAAAGCATGGAAACCTACTGCCTTTGCTTTACTGAATCAAGACGTCAACATCCTAATGATGTCTTATGCAAATAATTTACATGATATACATACACACATATGTATATGTATATATGTATATTGCTGTGCAGAAGCAAGGAATGCCCATTGGACAATGAGCACATTCAGGCAGAAGAAGGCTGCATATACTTCATTGCAAGAATGGCAGAAAATGGGGAAGAAAGAAATGATGGATACACTTAGGCAATGAAAAGGAAATGCACAGATATAGGACGAGTGACATCTGGCTCGAAAACAGCCCATGCTAAAAGGATCTAAGAGTCTTATAAGTACACAAGATGAACATGAGTCAACAGTGTGAAACAGTAGTTTAAAAGCCAATGGATGGCCATCTGTCGGGAGTGCTTTGATTGTGATGTCGAGTGCCTACTTGGCCTGGCAGAAAAGGGTTGGACTGGATAGCCTTTGGGGTCTCTTTCAGCTCTGTTATTCTATGCTTCTCGTCTTTTTAAGATGCTCCAAAACATTTGGAAAAGCAAATGTTTTGGAGAGAAATGCTGGAATTTTGTTGGCATCTTGACATGATTGCAATGGCATAACCACTTTGAGTCTCCGGCAGGAGAGATACGGCAGGGTATAAATAAATACAATAATAAATGTGTTGTCGAAGGCTTTCATGGCCTGAATCACTGGGGTGCTGTGAGTTTTCTGGGCTGTATGGCCATGCTCCAGAAGCATTCTCTCCTGATGTTTTGCCCACATCTGTGGCAGGCATCCTCAGAGGTTGTGAGGTCTGTTGGAAACAGCATATTGCGAGGGTTATCCAGAAAATAGATTACGTTTTGGAATTAAAAATGAACAAAGTATAGGATAAAACATTTACCATATGCAGTTGAAAGCCACACCCAAATACCACATCTCACGTAGTCGCCATTCAAATCTAGGCACTTACCATAGTGATGAATGAGCTTGGCAATTCCTCCCCCACAAAACTCTGCCGCTTCTGTCCTCAACCAGCCCTTTCCGCAGCTGCGCATCGTTGCAAAAACGCTGCATTGAGGACGCAAGCGGCAGAGTTTTGTGGGGAAGGAGTTGCCAAGCTCATTCATCGCTATGATAAGTGCCTAGATTTGAATGGCGACTATGTTGAGAAGTGGTATTTGGGTGTGGCTTTCAACTGCATATGGTAAATGTTTTCTCCTATACTTTGTTCATTTTTAATTCCAAAACGTAATCTACTTTCTGGATAACCCTCGTATTTGAGAACACAGAAATGCTAGACCACTCTAACAACCACCTTGTCTTACTACACAGAGAAGCCACTGAAATCCACAAGCATGTGGACAATCTCAACAGAAAGAAGGAAACCATGAAAATGAACAAAATCTGGCTACCAGTATTGAAAAAACTCTAAAATCAGGACAGTAAATAAAAAATGATGCTCAAAAAATAGGGAAATTTATGGCATGAAACTATCAGGGAAAGCTAACACCTCCCAACAAAGGATTCCCCCAGGCAGGAAGCAGCCGGTTACAAGACCATTCAATGCTAATCAAGGAGGCCAATTGCAACATTCATACTTGCCTCAAGCAGACAAGAGTTCTTTCTCCCACCCTGAATAATCACAGATATATATACCCCACTTGCCTAGTTTCCAACAGACCTCACAACCTCTGAGAATGCCTGCCATAGATGTGGGCAAAACGTCAGGAGGGAATGCTTCTGGAACATGTCCAGACAGGCCGGGAAACTCACAGCAATGCAATACATCATAATAATTATATATATATATATATATATATATATATATATATATATATAAAATATTATTATTATTATTATTATTATGTATTGCATTGCTGTATATGTTCTGACCATTTCCGCTTTAAGGTAAACAGCAAAACTAAACACCCAAAACCCATGAAACTTGGCCACAAAAGACATGGTCATCCCGGCTCTGTTTAGACATTTTAAAAAAAACCAATTCAAACTGGAAGTCACTCAAAACCCAAAAAACCCGAAAACTGCACTATGCGCATGCGCGGAGGAGGGGTAAAAGGAAGGGGCCTGAGGCTATTAGGAATGGTGGGAGTTGGAGTCCAAAACACCTGCAGAGCCCAAGTTTGCCCATGTCTGGTGTTGATGCACCCGACCAAGACTCTAAACCAGACTTTTGCAATCCATCCCCAGTAAATATAATTAGACTTGTTGTGACGTCATCCCCTTTTTTCCATGACAGTCAGTGCGCGATGCCTCCTGACAATATAAGGGGATTAATTCGCTTAGCAATGTCTGGAAGTTTTGAAAAAAAGAAAACACATTCCTCGGGGCTGAGTGGCTGGTGTTCTGGGGGGAAAGTTTCTCTCTTTTTTTCCCCTTTCTACATCTGGTCCTCATAAAAACAGCAGCTAGCGAAATGCCAAGGATCCAATTTCCTAAATCAGCTGCTTGGTCATGAGATTCCAGATTCCAGGGGTGGGGACCAGGTTGTTTTTCTGTGGAAAAAAAGAAGCAAAATTGAATTTATACACTAAGGAGTCTTCTGGGGCTGTTTTTCTTCTCTCTTTTTTTCTTTCTCTCTCTATTATTTACCCCTTCCTCTCTTTTTTTTGTTGTATTTTCCCTAAGTTTCCAGCCTTGACAAGAATTGGATCTACACTGCCGAATATAAATATTGTAATAAATATTATTGTAATATTGCAGTTCGAACTGCATTATATAAGGCTACTAGACTGACCAGATAATGCAGTTCAAACTGTACTATTTAGCAGTGTAGATCCAGGCAAACTTTTGCACAAATTGGAGTCCCTTTCACACTACACAAGCTATACTGCTTTTGTATTGTCAAAGGTTTGCATGGCCAGAATCACTACCGTAGGTTGCTGTGAGTTTTCCAAGCTGTATGGCCATGTTCCGGAAGCATTTTCTCCTGACGTTTCACCCACATCTATGGCTGGCATTCTCAGAGGTTGTGAGGTCTGTTGGAAACTAGGCAAGTGGAGTTTATATATCTATGAAATGTCCAGGGTGGAAGAAAGAAAGAACTCTTGTCTGCTTGAGGCAAGTGTGAATGTTTCAATTGGCCACCTTGATTAGCATTGAATAGCCTTGCAGCTTCAAAGCCTGGCTGCTTCCTTTCTGGGAGATTCCTTTGTTGGGAGGTGTTAGCTGCCTTGATTGTAAATAAACACTACACATGAATAAACCAGTTTTAATGGTTTTAAATAATTTCAGCTATTGGTTTTTAACAGTTTCAATCCATATATTAATATGCATATTTATATGTTTTTAATTATGTTGCTTTAATGCTGTGAGTATCATTTAAGAGAAGAAAACACCCGGGAATAATAACAGACCTCACAACCTCTGAGGATGCCTGCCACAGATGCAGGTGAAACCTCAGGAGAGAACGTTACTGGAACATGGCAATACAGCCCGAAAAACTCACAGCAACCCAGTGATTCTGGCCATGAACGCCTTCGACAACACAGTAATAATAATAATAATAATAATAATAATAATAATAATAATAATATAGTGTGCTGCATTTCGTATCACATATCCAGCATATCTATCTTGTTTGCTGTGTCATAATAAAATAATATAGTATAATCAATCCCTTGATTGTGTACATATCTTATTATTATTATTAGATACACAACAAGATTAGTACACAGCAAACAAGATGATAGTGATCTTGTTTGCTGTGTACTAATTTTGTTGTGTATCTAATATTAATATGGTATGTACACACAATCAAGGGATTTATTACACCATGTAACAAAATTTGAAAGTGTTTCTGTTCCTAGTTTGAAAGTGTCATTTCGTGTTCAATTGTACAATCCTTACTTTGGAAGTAGTTGTTATACTCCGGGAACTTCGTTTTTCAAACTATGTTGAATTGGGTTTCGGTGAGTTTTCCGGGCTGTAGGGCCATGTTCCAGAAGCATTCTCTCCTGACATTTCACCCACATAAAGTGAGGTTTATATATCTGTGGAATGCCCAGGGTGGGAGAAAGAACTCTTGTCTGTTTGAGACAATTGTAAATGTTGCAATAGGCCAACTTGATTAGCATTGAATAGCCTTGCAGCTTCAATGCCTGGCTGCTTCCTTTCTGGGGAGAATCCTTTGTTAGGAGGTGTTAGCTGGCCCTAATTGTTTCCTGTCTGGAATTGCCCTGTTTTTGGGGTGTTGCTCTTTATTTACTGTCTGATTTTAAAATTGTTTTTTAAAAAATACTCTTAGCCAGATTTTGTTCATTTTCATGTTGAAGTGGTCGAGCCTCTATGAGAGATTGTGTTGTCGAAGGCTTTCATAACCAGAATCACAGGGTTGTTGTGTGTTTTCCAGACTGTATGGCCAGAGGCATAGCAACCTCTGGGGATGCCTGCCATAGATGTGGGCGAAATGTCAGGAGAGAATACTTCTGGAACATGGCCATACAACTCTGAAAACACACAACAACCCTATGAGAGATTCATTGAAAACTAGAGTAAAATGTGCCGCAGGATGTCCCTCCCGCAAAAACAATGTTTTTGCAGTTTATAAACTTTGTGTCAGAGACAGAACGCCAGTGAGTAAAGCAAAACTCAGTTTATTGAGATTACAAAACTAAAAATGCCCGTAGGAGACAAAAAACAGGGCAAACACTTGACTTCAGTGTGATAGGTAACAAAAAACAACTCAGATTGAGCTTAAACAACTCAAAGGGAAAAAACCGGGTTAAACAGAAGTATAATCCGGATTAAATCAAAAGTGCTTACTTCAGCCTGGCAAACAATGCAAACAAAGGAGGATCAACAGGAGTCAGAATGTAAACAACAGACTGGTAGCAGATTCCTCTCTGCTACTCAGAAACAGCAGGAGACTAAACCAGGCTTGTTTATTCCTCCCTGCAGCGAAGGAAAACGTGGTCGTAGTCAGGATTCAATTTAAGGTTCAACAGCCAATGATATCCAGGTCCAGGCTCAGCAGTCAGGGAAACGGCAGTCAGCAGGGTCCCAATCCGGTCCAGAGGTCAATAGCCAAACGTAGCCGTCTAGGAATCCAAAGGTCTCACCGATAAGCAGCAGAAGGGATAATCCAGAATCGAAGTCAGTCAGTCCAGCGTCAATCCAGTGTGAGTAGGTATTGCCCGTCAAAAAGACGACGGAGGTCCAAGCTATTGAGATTAAACACAAGTTGCACAGAGAAAAACCCCGCACAGTTCCTCCCGCCGTCGATGCCCAGTGTCCTTGGTAAACTTACGTATCCAGCAACGAATCACACCCGTCTTCAGGAAGTTCCCCAACAAAAGCCCAAGCGTCTGTCCAGATTACCTTGCCCAACGCAATTAGACATTGATCCCAAACCCCAATTTATCCCAGTTCAAGCTCATCATCGCTGTCAGCTGCCATCCCAATTCCAGGCGCCCCAAACTCATCATCCTCATCAGAGCTAAAGCACCTTTGACTACGCCCCACAGCATCCCCAGCTGTGGATCCCGCTCCATCCCTCCAGCCAGTCCATGGGTCTGATCCTGCAACCCGCCACTCACCTCCCATGCTTTCATTGCCTGTTTCCCCAACACCCAAATCCTCCCTCACACGAGTCCATTCCATGTCATCCTCCTCCGAGCTGGCCATCTCTTCCTCCAAACCCTCAGAAAAACCCTCAAATGAGTCCTCATCTATCGGGTCTGTAAACAAATCCCGGAGCCATTTTCGTTCACGCTCCTCGAAAGAGTCTGACTCTCGAGGAGTCTTATGCCCCCTTCTTCTATTATCGGAGCCCGAAGGCTCAACCATAACACTTTGCTTATGTTTTTATGATGGAACCAGTTAGGAAATGGCATTTATAAGCAACAAAAATCATGTTGCATAGTGTTATGGATTGGTTTGTTTATTCACTTTGGACATTTGTTTCTTGTCCCTTTGCCCTCCAAGGATGTTGCCGTGATGTGCAATGGGTAAAAGCATCACATGAAGAAATGTATGTTGTATAACTGTGATGTAGACCAATTTCAAAAGAAACAAAATGATCCTGTGATGCATCCAGTCATGCCTACTTTTATCTCCATCGCTTCCAGCATTGAGGGATAAACCATGTGTTTGTCAGAACCCCAACAACTGTGGACCAGAGATCAAAGTTGTGTATTAACTCCCAGATCTTATTTGTTGCCGAATGCCGTTCTAGAAGTCTGGCTCGTTAATTTGTGGTCCGATTTCTGGAGCGGGAGGGAGGAAGAGAAGCCTTGTTAGTCCTTAGCAGCAAAAACAACCCAGAGTCTTGTGATAACTTCAGAATTAGTCACTTCTATTAGACCTAAACCTTCCCAGCAGCTGGAGTCTGCAAAACCTTATGCCAAACAAAACACACCGGCCTTTATGATGTCACGTTGGGGCCGAAGATCTGCGATAGGTACATTTTGGAGTGTATTTTTATTCTGTGACTCTTTGTGCACATGCCAGAATGGTGTACGAAATGCTCTTTCTTTCCTTCATTTCACCCATAAGATAATGCTGCAAAGAAAGTTAAGTTGGAAAATAATATTTGGTCCAATACCATTTGTTTATTGGTCACTTTTATTTTCCCCATATTTCTGTAGGCTGGTGGAGTAAGCTCTCTTAGGGTGCATCTACACTGCAGAATGGATACAGTTTGACATTACTTTAACTATCATGAATTTGCAGGTGAAAGCCAGAACGTTAAAAATACAGCAAAGAAGATGTGGAGTCAAAGGACCATCACCACTGAAAGGAAGATCCTTTGGTAGCAAACAAAGCCTGTCTCATAGACTCCATCACATCACAGATATTTTTTTCATGTCAAGAACGACTTGAGAAACTGCAAGTCACTTCTGGTGTGAGAGAATTGGCCGTCTGCAAGGGCATTGTCCAGGGGGACTCCCTGATGTTTTGCCGTCCTTGTAGGAGGCTTCTCTCATGTCACCACACGGGGAGCTGGAGCTTACAGAGGGAGCTCACCTGCTCTCCCCAGATTCGAACCAGTGACCTGTCGGTCATCAGCAGTCCTGCTGGCACAAGGGTTTAACCCGTTGTGCCACGGTGGGCTCTGTGTGGCCAAGAATGTGGTCAAGAGAGCAAAAGTGATTAATAAAAGACACAAGTTATGAGAAAATGCCCCAGTTTACCTACGCCTAAATCTGTGACGATGACCTCTGCTTTCTTTGGCTGGATTAAAAGGTGTGCAAACTCCCTTTTGCACTTTGAACTCAGTTTGCAGCAATTAATGCTGAAATATAGAGATAGTGTTGTAGCCCAGCCTCCATTTGAGCTGTCAGATGAGCCTGAGGTTGGGCCTGTTCAGCCTGTGATTCTCCATGCACTTGGCTTTTCAGACCCTGAGATTCCTGTTTCTATGTAGCCAGAGTTTGTCCCAGTGGATTCTGGGACCAGAGACATAATGGTTTCAAGCAGGCAGCTTGAACCACATTCCTCAAAAGACTCATGATCGGACCTTCTTTTGCCAGATGGGCATACTAGTTCGGATTCTGGAAGTGATAATGTTAATGATTTTGACAGGAAGAGTGATTAATCAGCAGAGGAGAGAAAGGGAGTGTTTCAGAAGCAGCAACCGATTGTTATTGAAATGATATAATGAGCAGGCTTCTCACGGAAAGAGACCTTGAGTTTTCCTTAAGAAGGGCTGCTTTCTCTGAAAGATTCAGATGTGTTAATTTTGCTTATTCAAGGGAGAGAGATCTCTGCTTCGTGCTCCATGTTCCTGTGAATTCCATGTTATTTCCTGCAGGTTTGTACCTTGATTTTTGTTCCAGCCTTGTCCTTGCTTCTGGGGACTCCTGTGTATCCAGTTGATGTTCCAGTAATTTTGCAGTTTGGATTTCTGCTCCAGCCAAGACCCTTGCCTTGTGTTCCAACACTGACTCTGTATCTTGGACTAAACTTGGAGTTTTGTTCCTGTGTTCCAGTTTTGCTTCCTGTGTTTCCAGTTTGACTCATGCCTCGGATTAATCCTTGATATCCTGCTTGGACTATTCTTGATACCTTTCTTGGGACTAACTTTGATATCCAGTTTGGACTATGTTCTTTGAGTGATTTTTATAGACTTTTGCTTCAAGATTTTCAAGTATTGTTCTTGTGGATTTAAACCCATTTTATTAACTTTTAACTTTGATTTGCTATTACTTGTATATAATCTTCAATAAACAGCTTGCTTGCTTATATTCTGGGGCTCCAGTGTGGTTTTGAGGTGCCTTCACAGCCTAGGGGCACAACAGGCAGAATGAGAACCTGGGATATTTTAAAAGCAGCTGAAAAGTGGAATGACAGAAGATTAATTGACATCATTCAGTTGTTAGTTGCCTTGAGTCCCTTCTTGGAGAAAGTCGGAGCATAAATCAATTAAATAAAGTTGTTTTCAATTATGCAAGTGCTAGCCCATGCAGGATCTTATGTCGTATTCTAAGGGCATATCTCACCACTGATATATGTAGCATTTCAATTATTTATATAGGATTTTAATGGTGTATTTTATATAGTATTTATTTAGTACTTGTATTTAATAACCTGGTTTTCGTGTATTTGATTGTTTGCCTTGTATGTGAAAGACCTATGGTCTAAACATCAAATACGTGTAAATTTGAACTTGGACTGGAAATAAAGCAAATAAATCATCATCATCACCATTCCTACCAAGCTTGTTGCTTTTGTAGGCCATTGAGGTGCCCACTCAATGCTCTGAACTAGCCAGCTAGGATTTATGGTGAGACCCAAACCCGGGAAAGTTACCTTTTTTGATTGCAACATCCCAAATCTCAACTGGCCAAACAGGCTGTGTGGATTCTTGGAGCTGAGGTGGTGGTAGCATTACTCTTTCGACATTTCTGAGATCTGTTTTTCCTTTAACCTAAACCAAAGCCACCATCATACTAACACGATGGGAACCAAATCAACTTGTGCAGATGACTATGTGGGAGTTTTTGGTTTGCTTCGGCTCAGATCCTAGAATACTCAAGCGGGCAGCAATCAGGAAAAGAATCAGAAAGTGCATTCTTCTTGCTTAAGAGGTCTAAACTTGGCAGCACTCCCCTCTTTTCTGAGAATCGCCTCTCCCATCCACCCCCACAATGTGTGCAGAGCAGCTGTTTTGCTCCTTTCTGGATTGTGTTGATCCTTAGTGATAGCTGAAATCACCACCAACAAAATATGTATCTCCGAGAAGCAAAGGCTTCCATCTCAATGGGGCAGAGCATACACTCCAGGTTTTAGATCAGGTATGGACAAACGTTGACCCTCCAGGTGTTTTGGACTTCAACGTCCACAATTTGTAACAGCCGGTAGGCTGTTAGGAGTTGTGGGAGTTGAAGTCCAAAACACTTGGAGGGCCCAAGTTTGCCCATGCCTGTTTCAGAAGGAGCTGTAAAGGAGCTATCCAAAGTAACATCAACAGGCATATACAAGAGTTGAATGAAAAGTAATGCCTCCACCTTCGTAACTCAACAAATGGCAGTACTGGTCTGTGGCAGGTACTGGCTTGTTCAGTAGACTCTCCTCTACAGTTCCATTTGGCAGGAAGCCTTTGCATTGAACGGTTGTGTTGTTAAAGTGTGGTCGGTCAATGCGACTTAAGCAATGTGCAGTCATTGAATTCTTGACAGCAGAAGGTGTCACCCCAAAGGAGATTCATCAGAGATTGCAAGTTGTTTATGGTGATTGTGTTGATGTGAGTACTGTGCGTTGTTGGGCAAGTAAGTTTAAAGATGTTGAGGTGAGAACATCTGACTTGCAAGACAAAGAGTTGGATGTCCTGTGACAGCAACCACTGAGTTTCACAAGCAAAAGGTTGACAGATTGATTCAGGACGATCGGCATATCACTCAGAGAGAAATTTTAAGCATAATCGGCATTTCACAAGAACGTGTGGGTCACATTATTGCTTTGCTTGGCTGTCAGATTTGTGCACGATGGGTCCTGTGAGACACTGGTTGTGGAAACAGAGTGTTGACTTCTTCCGTGACGGCTTCAGAAAACTTGTTCATCATTGGCAGAAATGTATCCAATTGTCTGGTAATTATGTGGAAAAGTGAATAGTGGTAGTTAAAGAGCACATTCTAAGGATTATTTCTGCATTTGATTTATTAAAATATCCCCATCCAAACCCAAGTAACAACGGTGGAGGCATTACTTTTCATTCAACCCTCGTAATGCCTACCTCGAGGGAAGTCATAGCCCCAATCACCTCTGCTTTGGTCAGACCTCACCTGTGTCCAGTTTTGGACACCACAATTCAAGAAGATGGACCAAAATGGTCGAAGGTTTGGAAGCCAAGTCCTATGAGGTGCGACTTAGGACGCTTGGTATCTTTAGCTTGGGCAAGATTGAAGGGGAACACAATAGCCATGTTTAAATATCTGAAATGATATAATGAAGAGGGAAGGCAAGCTAGTTTTCTGCTACTCTGGAGACTAGGGCATGGAACAATGGATTGAAATAGCCGGAAATGAGTTTCCACCTGAACATTAGTAATAACTGTTCGTCAGTGGAATATGCTGCCTTGGAGAATGGTGGAGTCTCCTTTCTCTGGAGTTTTTTAAACAGAGGCTGGATGACCATCTGTCAGGAATGCTTGAATTGTGTGTCCCTGCATGGCAGAATGGGCCTGGACTAGACGGCCCTTGGGGTCTCTGTTAGATAGAAAATGCATTGTTAGGTAGAAATGCATTGGCAGTGATTCTATTGCGAAAAATATAGTTCTAATGGACATGTGATCACAAACCTGCAGAATGATTAAGTGGGTAGTAATGTATTACCTAAGGGACATGCTGAAAAAAGCTGAGTTGTGACCATACTACATTCATGACAAAGGGTTGCATGAATGTAGTATGGTCACAACTCAGCTTAAAAGCCTCATGAGTTTGGATGAAAACTGAATCAGAGAGCTTTTCTAAACAGTGAGCAGCAAAAAATCAGAATGCGCAGTTATACTCTGTAGATAAGCACTCTGCTGTGTGTGTTTTTGCTTGATTCTATGAACTTTGGACTGTCAAACGTTGGCCGTCTCATAAGACAAGATGACTTAGGCCCTATGGAGCCCCCAGTGGCACAGCGAATTAAACCGCTGAGCTTGCTGACCGAAAGGTTGGCGGTTTGAATCCGGGGAGTGGAGTGAGCTCCTGCGATTAGCCCCAGCTTCTGCCAACCCAGCAAATGTGAGTAGATCAATAGGTACCGCTCCTGCGGGAAGGTAACGGCGCTCCATGCAGTCATGCCGGCCACATGACATAGAAGGTGTCTATGGACAACACTGGCTCTTTGGCTTAGAAATGGAGATGAGCACCAACCCCCAGAGTCTGACCCGACTAGACTTAATGTCAGGGGAAACCTTTAACTTTACTTTACATTGCCATATAGTGCCGTTTCATAATGCAGATTATTTGCATTATACGAATCTACTCTGCCATATAATGCAGGTCACTGCCATTAAACTGTATTATATGGCAGTGTAGTTGCAGCCCCAGTAACAAAGACAATAAGGTAAAAGGCAGTAGGAAAAGAGGAAGGTTACATTGCAGATGGAGAGACTCCAAGGAAGCCTAAGGTTACCCAAGTCTGCAAGTCCTAAGTGTTGACAACAAAGAGACATAGAGTCATCCTGAGCTAAAGGCAACTTGACAGCAGTTAAGAAAATTAAAGCAAGGCAGAACCTTCTAGACCAGGCATGGGCCAACTTGGGCCCTCCAGGTGTTTTGGACTCCAACTCCCACAATTCCTAACAGCCTACCGGCTGTTAGGAATTGTGGGAGTTGGAGTCCAAAACACCTGGAGGGCTCAAGTTGGCCCATGCCTGGTCTCGAAAGTACAACCAACTTGTGCAACTGGAACACCAGCATAATATTAAGATATTGCCCTTGTGTATCATTACATTGACATTAAACTATCCTCACTTGCAGGATTCATATAAATCAATCTGCGTAATTAATTAGCACTTTGGAGGCAAACGGCATTCAGAAAGAGATGTTCTCAGATGTCTGACAAAAGGAAACAACCAGTAGTGGTGATTTATTGTTTACGCCGTGTGTTTCGGGGTGATGGTTGCTTTTAATTCCTCTCCAGCGTTGATTGCCGGATCCCTTTGTATTGGTATAGGACACGGAGGGATTACGAAGGCTGCAAACAGTAATTAGCATGCAGATTTGGAGACAGAAGCACATCTGTGTGTTTTGGTTGCCTCTGTGTTTGTTTAGCTGATGCGTCTGCGGTCTGGACCGGAGCATCGCTTAGCCCTGCAATTAGCAGCATAAATATGGATTTGGGATGATGCTAATTACCGCGGGCGATGGCTTTGTCTTTTCCCCTTAAATGGCCCTGACACTCTGGATGCTCCCAGGAGAGGACTGCAGCCACCGCTCTGTGGGTGGCTTCCTAGAAAAGCTTCTCCAAAGAAGAAAGAAAGAAAGAGACAGAGAAGAAGGAGGCCGGGATGATGGGGAAAGGAAGAGAGAGCAGAGAAATCCCCAACTTAATTAAAAGGCAGAGGCAAGCTTTTCCAAGAAAAGAGAAACCAAGGTGGGGGAGCCAGGCAGGAGCAAGCTGTCACTCGTAATGCATACATTACCGTAAAATGCAAGGGAATTAATTGGTTTCTTTTCAAGGTGCAGCCGGAGAGTTGGCTGGGCTCTGCTAATTGCCTTTGTTTTATGGGAAACCTTGGGAGGATTAGAGGGAATAAATTAAAACGTGAAATGTGGCAGAAGGCAAGAGCAAACAGTGTTGAAGGAGAAGAGCTCGGCAGGTAGAGAGAGGATCAAGGTAGAGTGGCCTCCGAAGCCCATTTATCCCATTTTTTCACTGTGATTCAGCGATGAAAAGAGCAAGCAAGGGGCAATTTGTATCCCACCATCAACCCCAAAAAGCATCAAGGCATCTTTCAATTGAATTATGGCTTAAAACAGTGCTTCTCAACCCTCCTAATACAGTTCCTAATACGATCCCTTAATACAGTTCCTCATGTTGTAGTGACCCCCCAACCATAAAATTATTTTCATTGCTACAGTATTTATTTATTTATTTACAGCATTTATATTCCGCCCTTCTCACCCCGAAGGGGACTCAGGGCGGATTACAATGAACACATATATGGCAAACATTCAATGCCAACAGACAAACAACATACATTAGACAGACTCAGAGGCATTTTTAACATTTTTCCAGCTTCACGATTCCGGCCACAGGGGGAGCTGTTGCTTCACCATCCAGTAGTAGCTGTACTTCCGCATTCCTTTCGTCGTGTTTTGCTGGCAGTTTTATGGTGTTGTAAATTAGCCTCCCGCATAAAGCGTCCCTAAATTTCCCTAATTGACAGGTGCAACTGTCTTTCGGGGCTGCATAGGTCAACAGCAAGCCTATGGTCGGAGGCTTAACCCGACCCGGGCTTCGAACTCATGACCTCTCGGTCAGTAGTGATTTATAGCAGCTGGTTACTAGCCAGCTGCGCCACAGCCCGACCCCTGAGACTCACTTATCCAAGCCTCGCTTATCCAAGCCTCTGGATTATCCAAGCCATTTTTGTAGTCAATGTTTTCAATATATCATGATATTTTGGTGCTAAATTCATAAATACAGGGCCCGGGCTGTGGCGCAGGCGGGAGAGCAAGCCAGCTGCAATTAACTGCAATGAATCACTCTGACCAGGAGGTCATGAGTTCGAGGCCCGCTCGGAGCCTATGTTTGTTTGTCTTTGTTCTATGTTAAAAGGCATTGAATGTTTGCCTATATGTGTAATGTGATCCGCCCTGAGTCCCCTTCGGGGTGAAAAGGGCAGAATATAAATGCTGTAAATAAATAAATAATAAATAAATACAGTAATTACAACATAACATTACTGCGTATTGAACTACGTTTTCTGTCAAATTTGTTGTATAACATGATGTTTTGGTGCTTAATTTGTAAAATCATAACCTAATTTGATGTTTAAGAGGCTTTTCCTTAATCCATCCTTATTATCCAAGATATTCTCTTATCCAAGCTTCTGCTGGCCCGTTTAGTTTGGATAAGTGTACTTTATAACTGTCATTTTGCTACTAGGAGCCCCCGGTGGCGTAGTGGATTAAAGCCTTGTGACTTGAAGGTTGGGTTGCTGATCTGAAAGCTGCCAGGTTCGAATCCCACCCGGAGAGCACGCGGATGAGCTCCCTCTATCAGCTCCAGCTCCATGCGGGGACATGAGAGAAGCCTCCCTCAAGGATGATAAAACCATCAAAACCTCCGGGCGTCCCCTGGGCAACGTCCTTGCAGACAGCCAATTCTCTCACACCAGAAGCGACTTGCAGTTTCTCAAGTCGCTCCTGACACGAATTTTTTTTTTTTTTTGCTACTGTTATGAATTGTAATGCAAATATCTGATATGCAGGATGTATTTTCATTCACTGGACCAAATTTGGTACAGATACTCGGTACACCCGAATTTGAATACTGGTGAGGTGGGGGGAGTTGATTTTGTCATTTGGGAGTTGTCGTTGCTGGGATTTATAGTTCACCTACAATCAAAGAGTGTTCTAAACTCCATCAACGATGGAATTGAACCAAACTTGGCCACATAGAACTCCCATAACCAACAGAAAATGCTGAAAGGTGTTGTCAAAGGCTTTCATGGTCGGGATCAGAGGGTTGTTGTATGTTTTCCGGGCTGTATGGCCATGTTGCAGAGGTATTCTCTCCTGACATTTCTCCCACATCTATGATGCCTGCCATGGCCATACTTCTGCGACATGGCCATACAGCCCGGAAAACATACAACCACCCAATGCTGAAACGGTTTGATGGGCATTGACCTTGAGTTTTGGAGTTGTCGTTCATGTACCTCCAGAGAGCATGGAATCGGACCGAACTTGGCATGAATACTTAATTTGCCCAAACCATCAGGGCCAGCTAACACCTCCCAACCAAGGAGTCCCCCAGACAAGACTCAGCCAGGCCTTGTAGCTGCAAGGCCTTTCAATGCTAATCAAGATGATCAATTGCAACATTCACATTTTCCTCAAGCAGACAAGAGTTCTTTCTCCCAACCTGGACCTTCCACAGATATATAAACCCCCGTAGCCTAGTTTCCAATATACCTCACAACCTCTGAGGATGCCTGCCATGGATGTGGGCGAAATGTCAGGAGAGAATGCTTCTGGAACATGGCTATACATGGTATAGCATAAAGAGTGAGCAAAATTAAGCTGTTGCCCCTCATAAAAATACATGGATAACAAGGGTCAAATATAGTGTGGTGGAGGCTCCTTCTTTGGAAGTTTTTAAGCAGAGGCTGGATGGTCATCTGTCAGGGGTGCTTTGAATGCAATTTTCCTGCTTCTTGGCTGGAGGTTGGACTGGATGGCCCATGTGGTCTCTTCCAGCTCTATGATTCTATGACTGGTTGGTTGGTTGATGTGGAAATGTATGATATGAAACCCTGGGGTAAGATCTCAGGCATTGTAATAAAAAAAGCCAATGCGATTCTATGCTGCATCAGTAGAAGCATAGTGTTGAAGTCCTAGTCCCACTCAATTCCACTTTGACCAACCCTGTGTCCAGTTCTGGGCAGAATAATTCAAGAAGGATATGGACAAGATAGAAGATGTCCAGAGAAGGGCAACCAAAACAGTCGAAGATTTGGAGAAGGTTGAAATATTTGAAAGGATGTCACATTGAAGATGGAACAGGCTTGTTTCTGCTGCTCCCGAACTAGGACACGGAGCAATGGATTCACATTGCAGGAAAATAATATTAGGAAAAACCTCCTGATGTTAAGAGATGTTTGGAAATGGAATATCTAGCTACTTGGGAGTATGGTGGAGTCTCCTTCTCTGGAGCTTTCTAAGAAGCTGGATGACCATCTGTCAGGAGTGCTCTGATTTGTCAGGGTAAATAAACAACAAACATCCGCTAGGTAGGTACGTGAATTATTCCCCCCTTTCACGTCCTTTTGGAGATGTGCATGGGACTGATTGTCTCAAGGCAAGCAGTTTGAAACAAAACATTGCAGAGTCTTATTTATTTATTTACAGTATTTATATTCCGCCCTTCTCACCCCGAAAGGGACTCAGGGCGGATCACATTATATACATATAGGGCAAACATTCAGTGCCCATATACACATAGAACCGAGACAGAGAGACAGACGCAGAGGCAATTTAACCTTCTCCTGAGGGGATGTTCGATTCTGGCCACAGGGGGGAGCAGCTGCTTCATTATCCACTCTGACGGCACTTCCTCATTCCAACGTCGTAAATTAGTTAAACTTGCCTCCCCACTTTTTATAAGTGGTACCTTATCTCCTACTTGATAGATGCAACTATCTTTCGGCTTGCTAGGTCAGCAACGAGCAGGGGCTATTATTTTATTTTTAATTGACGGGTGCTCACCCCGCCACGGGCTGGCCTCGAACTCATGACCTCATGGTCAGACTGATTTAATACAGCAGGCTGCTCACCAGCCTGCACCACAGTAAAAGTTTAAAAACAGTACAACACAAGATAAAGCAACATAACATGACAGTTACTTTAAAAGCCTAATATAAAATCATATAATATAAATCTAACATCATATAAAATATATATGTAATGCAGTGCAATGCAATATAATATAAAATATAAAAATATAATAATTATATAATACAATATATAATAATATAATATAAATATCATAATATATAATATACATGTAATGCAGTGCAATGCAATATAATATATAATATAATTATAATATACTATAATACAATATATGGTAATATAATATAAATATAACATACAGTAGAGTCTCACTAATCCAAGCCTCGCTTATCCAAGCCTCTGGATTATCCAAGCCATTTTTGTAGTCAATGTTTTCAATATATCATGTTATTTTGATGCTAAATTCATAAAAACAGTAATTACAACATAACATTACTGTGTATTGAACTACTTTTTCTGTCAAATTTGTTGTATAGCATGATGTTTTGGTGCTTAATTTGTAAAATCATAACCTAATTTGATGTTTAATAGGCTTTTCCTTAATCCCTCCTTATTATCCAAGATATTCGCTTATCCAAGCTTCTGCCGGCCCGTTTAGCTTGGATAAGTGAGACTCTACTGTAATATAATATAAATGTAATGCAGTGCAATGCAATATAATAGATAATATAATTATAATTATAATATAATATGATATATGATAATATAATATAAATATAACATAATATAAATGTAATGCAGTGCAATGCAATATAATATATACAGTAGAGTCTCACTTATCCAAGCTAAACAGGCCGGCAGAAGCTTAGATAAGCGAATATCTTGGATAATAAGGAGGGATTAAGGAAAAAGCCTATTAAACATCAAATTAGGTTATGATTTTACAAATTAAGCGCCAAAACATCATGTTATACGACAAATTATCTGTAGTTAGCAGAGATTTAGAGCACAGCCTCTGACCTTGTTTGCCGCTCACCTCTTTAATAAGGCACTTGAGTTCTGACTCCTTTTGGAGACTTTATTCTTCACTCATTGCTATATGTAAAACTATTTACAGCAGGTCTGCTAACAGTATATGTGGTGATATACTCACAACACAACGAGAAGCTGACTTATAATTGTGGCCTCCATCTGAGCCCGGTTAGAAGCACCACCACCACCTACCTGCTCGCCTTGTCACTGCTGGGCTTGGAGCTGCTCCTTTGCCATCTACCCTAAGTTGTAAGCAGGGACTGAAGCCCCAGAGTGGTGTAGACCACCTGGGGAGGGGTTCTTGCACTACTGGAAGGGCAAAAGTGAAGAACTATCGGGAGTCCGGTTTATGAAAGAGGAAGGCTCCATGCACCATTCCCCGTGGTCTTCAGGTGGCCTCCGTTTGGCCTTCCTGGCCAGAGGACATTAGGCACTAGGCCCAGCACTATCATCGCACTGCGCCGGTGGGTGGGCAACAGCCACCATTTCCCCTTTTCATTTCCGCGTCTGATATTGCTCCTTCCTGCCGTAACTGGAGATCTGTGGGTGCAGCTCTCGGTTGTCTGGGGAAAGATACTACTACTCCATGGATCAGAAAGTAACAAGGCAGTAATTCTGGGTTTCCCTCATGTACCATCGCCTTAAGACCTAATCTAGAGGGGCCCAGAGCGATAGTCCCAGTCGGCTCTCGCGTTGTAGGCCCAAGCCACCTCCCGCCAGAACAGGCTGTGTTCACCGTCATCCCACTGGACCCGGGGACGGTGTGCTTGAGCCCCAGGTCACCAGTTTTTACTGTCGCTCCCTTGGGTGCTGAAGAACTCTCGGAGGCGAACAGCGAGGAGGCCGCCTCTACCATCTTTGCCACCTTTACCACATCTGGTCCGCCGGAGGGCCCTAACCGTGCTCGGAGAGAGGAGGCGAGTAGCGACTGGCCATCGGGCTGTTCCATCTGTGTCCCTTGCCACCAGGGCCCACCATCATCACTACCAGCACTGCTCCCTTTGAAGGCGGCCGAGCCAGTCCTGACGGTGACCCTTACTGTGCTATAACATCAGCATCGCTGCTTCTGAGGGGCCGTCCCACTTTGCCAGACTGGGAGGCGACCTCCTCCGGGATTTGCAGCTGTTGTGCCTCTGGGGACAGTTTATGGTTGATTGTGTACCCTGGCTGTGCTGCTGACTGTGGCCCTCTGCTGGCTCCTCTCTCTCTCTTCCCCCCCCTTTTCTGTTCCTTTCTCCCCCGTTAAATGTTGTTTTTAGACATGTGATCACCTGTATGTACCACCAAGTATTGATTTGTTTTTTATGAGGGTTGGTGTGGGCGACATTGGTATTGGCCTATATTAGGGTCAGAGGGCAGACAATTTCTAGCCATCTCCAGGGCAAAATGACATCCAACTGAGTATTGGTGGAGAAGGCCAGGTTCTCCTCTCTTTTGTTTCTGGTTAAAGATTGAATAATTTGGTTTTAGTAAGTGCAGCTGCTATAGTTTCACGTGGATTGCCTATATGATCTAAAGAATATTAATCTCTATAGTAAAGATTGTACTGAGGCTGTAAAATTGAGAGATATTGATACAGTCTGGGCCTGTAGGGTTGCAGAAGGATCAGTGTGGTACAAATAAATAGATTCTTATAGGCCGGACAGTGAGGGGTTTGATGGACACCCACGGGAAAAATGAAAATGTAAATGACCTCCTACAGCTGTGCAAATTATTGGAGAAATCTTTCAATCTGGTGCTATCACAACTGAAAACACTCAATGAGAAGATGGACCTTGTTTTTAAAGGAATATCTCTTAGTCTGAAACATCCAACACATTATGCACCCCTTGAGAAAGAATCCACTGGGTCTTCTAACCACACTGCAGAGGCGTGCACATTAGATATAGATGGCGAGGAAGAGGAGAAACTAAAGTTACTCCCTATAGTGACCCCATTAGAAATTAGGGAGAACAATAGAGAAGAAGAGTTGTCTAGAGAAGTACAAGGACTAGTGAAGCCTGGGCATGAAAATAAGGTTCTAGGTCAATCAAAGGTCCATCCATTGATACCATCCGAGTCTGCACCATCTTTACCACCTACCACCACACACCGCCTGTTATCTCCAAACCAACTGGCGTTTGAAGTAGCAGACTCGATGCAGAATAGGGGTAAATGGGGATCAAGGATAGCGGTTTTAAGGTCTCTTGCCCAAATCCTATTTATGAACCCTGTAGATATTAACATTCAATCTCTCAATTGGCTGCATAGAGACTTTCAATCTCTCAACCGCTCTACGCATCTTTTAATTACACTTAAAGACATGTCCATCATTAAGGAGTTACTAAGCTCTAGAGATCGTCTTGAAGCATGGGGCATCCGCATTAGGAGGGTCTTCTTCGACCCCTGGATTCGCCCCCTGATCCCTGACCTACAATCTCATCCCCTAGAGCTAACATCTATTAGTAACCATACTCTCCCAAATCCTTTATACTGGACCCCCCCTATCTCAGCCATGTGTCCACGGACTCCCCTAGTTCCCCATCTCTCTGCCCATACATGTTCTCAACTCCCCCTACAAACGCTTCCTTGTTATAGTCCATCTATTAGTCCACCTAACACCCTAGAGGACTCTCTTCTACTGTTCTCACAAGATACATCTCTAGCCACTACGCACGATAGGTCCCAACACGGCTCTCCTGCTCTAGAGAGCTGACTAGGCCCGTTAAAAGGCAGTTTCATCTTGCCTAACCCTACTGAGGGGGCAGGTGGTCCCCAGGGGGGAAAGATTGAGGTCATGTGGGGGAGGAGGAGAAGCGGTCACCAAAATCCCAGGGAGAAGCGCAATAGAACACTTGCGACCCTGGAGAAGGAAAGGCGTGGTAGTCCTCATGACAGTCCCTTCGGGCTTAAAGTCCTGCTGTTGAATGCCAGGTCTGTTAATGGTAAGACCTCCGTCATCCAGGATTTACTCCTGGATGAGAGGGCAGACCTGGCCTGCATCACCGAGACCTGGTTGGATGAGCTGGGTGGGGTTAACCTCACTCAGCTGTGTCCTCCTGGTTTCGGGGTGCATCAGCAGGCCAGGCTCGGGGAGCGGGGAGGAGGGGTTGCGGTGGTCTTTCGGCAATCCATCGCCGTGGCCAGGTGCGCTGTTCCGCAAGCCTCAGGTTTTGAGTGTGTCCACCTGAGGGTAGGTGTCCGGGACAGTTTGGGGATTCTGCTGGTGTACCGTCCACCCCGCGACACAGCAGTCTCCCTCCCTGAGCTTGCAGAAGTGGTCTCTGGCGTGGTGCTGGCCTCCCAGCGCCTGGTGGTGCTGGGGGACTTCAACATTCACGCGGAGGCCCCTTTAACTGGTGCAGCTCAGGACTTCATGGTTGCCATGACAACCATGGGACTGTCCCAGGTCATCTCTGGACCCACCCATCAGGCAGGACACACCCTTGACCTAGTATTTATTGCCGACAGTGGATTGGTTGGAGTGAAAGAGCAAACTATTCTTCCATTGTCATGGTCCGACCATCACCTGGTCACTTTAAGACTTACCGTGACCACTAACCTCTGCAGGGGTGGTGGACCCATTAAGATGGTCCGCCCCAGGAGACTAATGGATCCAGACGGCTTCTTGAGGTCTCTTGGGGATCTTCCTGTCATTGAGGCTGACGATCCTGTTGATGTCTTGGTCGATCGCTACAACAGCGAGATGGCCAGGGCGATAGACACGATTGCCCCTGAACGTCCCCTCTCAACCCGCCGACGCACCAGGGCTCCCTGGTTCACAAGGGAGCTGGCCGTGATGAAGCGGTCGAGAAGGGGTCTAGAGTGCTCCTGGCGGAGAACTCGTAGGGTATCCGACCGAACACGGGCTAGAGCCGCTATTAGGGCCTATTCTGCGGCCTTGCGGGCAGCCAGAAAGGCTTTCTCGGCTGCCCGCATAGCATCTGCAATCAATAGACCAACGGAGTTGTTTCGGGTTGTTGGGGAGCTCCTCCATCCTCCCCAGGGGGAGGAGACCCCTGACAACCCAGCAACCCAGTGCAGCGATTTCGCGCACTTTTTTGCAGATAAAGTCGCTCGGATACGCTCTGAGTTAGACACTGGGGTTAGTGCAATGCCAGGTGAGGTGCCTGAGGCATCTGTCTGTCCGATCTTGATGGATTCGTTTCGGCTTGTTCGCCCTGATGACGTGGACAAGTTCCTTGGAGCTACGAGAGCGACCACTTGTTCCCTAGATCCTTGCCCCTCCTGGTTAATCAAACTGACCAGGGGAGATTTGTTAATTTGGCTTGAGAAAATTATCAACTCATCTCTGGAACAAGGGATTTTTCCATCTAGCCTAAAACAAGCAGTAATTAGGCCTTTTCTAAAAAAGGCATCCCTGGATCCGTCTACTCTTAACAACTATAGACCAATTTCCAATCTCCCTTTCTTGGGCAAGGTACTGGAGAGGGTGGTTGCTTCTCAGCTCCAGGGATTCTTAGACGACACTGATTTTCTGGACCATTCACAGTCCGGCTTCAGGCCTGGTCACAGTACTGAGACGGCTTTGGTCGCCTTGGTGGATGACCTCCGCAGAGAGCTAGACAGGGGGAGTGTGTCCCTTCTGGTTCTCCTGGACATCTCAGCGGCTTTCGATACCATCGACCATGGTATCCTTCTGGGACGGCTCTCTGGGATGGGCCTTGGGGGTACTGCGCTCCAGTGGCTCCAGTCCTTCCTGGAGGGCCGTTCCCAGTTGGTGAAGCTGGGTGATACCTGCTCGGACCCCTGGCCTTTGACCTGTGGGGTCCCGCAAGGTTCCATTTTATCCCCCATGCTCTTTAACATCTACATGAAACCGCTGGGCGAGGTCATCCGGAGTTTTGGAGTTGGGTGCCATCTCTACGCAGATGACACTCAACTCTACTACTCATTTCCACCTAATTCCAAGGAAGCTCCTCAGATACTGAACCAGTGCCTGGTCGCTGTAATGGCCTGGATGAGGGCGAACAAGCTGAAGCTCAATCCTGACAAGACAGAGGTCCTCGAGGTTAGTCGCAAGTCTGATCGGGGTATTGGGTGGCAACCTGTGCTCGATGGGGTCGCACTCCCCCTGAAGGCGCAGGTCCGCAGCTTGGGGGTCCTCCTGGACTCATCACTGACACTTGAGGCTCAGGTGTCGGCGGTGGCCGGGAGGGCCTTTGCACAATTAAAGCTTGTGCGCCAGCTGCGACCATACCTCGTGAAGTCTGACTTGGCCACGGTGGTCCACGCCTTAGTCACCTCTAGACTGGATTATTGCAATGCACTCTACGTGGGGTTGCCCCTGAAGACGGCCCGGAAACTTCAGTTAGTCCAACGTGCGGCTGCCAGGTTGTTAACTGGAGCAAACTACAGGGAGAGATCTACTCCCCTGTTCAAGGAGCTCCACTGGCTACCGATTATTTTCCGGTCCCAATTCAAGGTACAGGTTCTTACCTATAAAACCCTAAACGGTTTGGGACCCGCCTACCTTTGTGACCGCATCTCCCGCTATGAACCCACTCGTCCTCTTCGTTCATCCGGTAGGGCACTTCTTTCGCTCCCACCACCATTCCAGGCTCGGTTGGCGGGGACGAGGGAGCAGGCCTTTTCTATTGTTGCTCCCCGGATCTGGAATTCCCTTCCGGAGGAGATTCGGCAAGCACCCACCCTGGCTTACTTCAAAAAGCTGCTTAAAACCTGGCTCTTCCGCTGCGCCTTTGGATAACCGAGCCCATAGCTATAGTAGTCGCACAGGCCACCTCTTTGACTTGAAACACTGCACTTTATTCCTCTGCCCCAAAGCATCTTAGAATATCACATTGCATTTTAGTTCTAGTGGTCCCTCCAGGCCATCCTCTCCTCCATCCCAGTGGTCTTTTTTTTCCCTCTTTCTTTGCGGATTCATGTTATTTGAGTGATTATATTCCTTCTGCTTATGTGATTGTTTTAGTCAATTGTTATGTTTTGTTTTCGTTTCTAATTCTTATAGCGTTTTATAGTGTTTTCAGTGTTTTATTGTACAATGTTTTATGCTGATTTTATATTGGAAACCGCCCTGAGTCCCTTTTGGGAGAGAGGGCGGTATACAAATAAACTTTTACTTACTTACTTACTACTTACTAAGCTATGGCTATGTGATGACTCATGGGCCTTGTAGTCCTGCTCATGACATTGTGATGCCTGATGAAGAAGAAAACTTGGGTTTTTTACCTTCCCAGTCAGAACTGGATTCTTCCCAGCCAGATCTGGGAACCTTGCACCTGCAAGAGAGTTGTGTTCCAGAAGTATGTCAAACAAACCCTGAGCCTACATCTCCTGTGTTTTCTCGCCATGAGTTTTGTAAACAACAGAGAGGTTTGGAAGCGGCCTCGCGCAGGAGTGCTAGAATAGCTGCTAAGAATTTAGCCAATTAAGCCTGCTTTCCGTGAGAATCTTTAAGGAGTCAAACATCTGGTCTCAGAGATTAGCTTTGTTTCTGGTTCCCAGAGAACTGCTCTCGGCGGGAAAGTTAGACTCTATATAGGTGTTTTAACCGCGAAGTAACTTCGCGGAGTCAATTCGTCAGCCTCCGGAGCGAGTTGTGTCTGGACAGCGCGCTCCGTTCGAAGCCTCGTTCCTGTTCAAGCCTTGTCCTTGTTCTCAAGCCTTCGCTCCTGCTTCCCAGCCTTGTTTACCTTCGGATCTTGCCTCGCCTTCCAGGACTAAACCTTGCCTTGTTTCACGGATTTTACCAAGTAATTTCACGGACCTTGTTCTTGTTCCTCGTTACCTTGTGTCACGATTCAAGCCTTGTTTTCAAGTATCAAGTTAATTCCTAGCCTTGCTCAAGTTCATGGACTAAAGGACCTCGTCATCTCCCCTCACCTTGCCTGGCAAGGTGAGTGTTTCGGTTACTGGATTACAACTTTGGCCCTTAATATTGCATATTGGACATTGTTTCTTGGACTAATTTTGACCTTTCCTGAAAGGTCTGCTTCTGGACTAACTTTTACATTTGTTTTTACCAACTTTATATACTCCTTCAATAAAGATAGTAGATAGATTCTGGTCTCTGTGTATGGTTATTGGTGCCTTGCAGCCTGGGTCCTGACAGGCTATAGCAAGACACGCACATAGCAAAGAGACCACATGGCAAAGGATCATGGTGAGAGATCCACATGGCAAGAGAACATCATGGCAAGAGATCGTGCACGTCTGCCACTTTTATACTGAGAGGGACCACAGAAAATGATACAATTTTCATCATGCAAATGGTCATGTCTCAGCTGTCTCTCTAAGACAGTGGTTCTCAACTTGTGGGTCCCCAGGTGTTTTGGCCCACAACTATCAGAAATCCCAGTGAGTTTACCAGCTGTTGGGATTTCTGGGAGTTGAAGGCCAAAACATCTGGGGACCCACAGGTTGAGAACTACTGCTCTATGTTCATATGCTTAACCCTTCAGTGGAATCTGCTACCCTGTTTCCCCGAAAATAAGACATCCCCGAAAAATAAGACCTAGTACAGGTTTTGCTGAATTGCCAAATATAAGCCCCCCCCCCCCCCCCAAAAGTAAGACCTAGCAAAATTTGTGTTTGGAAGCACGCCCACCAAACATAATACCAGAGCATGCAGGATCAATAAATGTATGTACCATAGATTGTTGTACATGGAAATAATGGTAGTAACAAGACATTCTTGATAGGATTCACAGTTTGTCTGATTATGCTGGTTTGTGATGACAACTACTGTACAGTATATAATACATGTTCATTTTTTGTTCAATAATAAATGTGAATTCTTCTTCATGGAAAAATAAGTCATCCTCTGAAAATAAGACCTAGCGCATCTTTGGGAGCAAAAATTAATATAAGACACTGTCTTATTTTCGGGGAAACACGGTATGACCACTATGTATTTTTTCACACATTATTTATTTACAGTATTTATATTCCGCCCTTCTCAACCCGAAGGGGACTCAGGGCAGATCACATTGTACACATATAAGGCAAACATTCAATGCCATATAACATAGAACAGAGACAGAGACAGACACAGAGGCAATTTAAACCTTCTCCAGCTTCCAGCTTCCTGAGGGCATGCTTGATTCCGGCCACAGGGGGAGCAGCTGCTTCATCATCCACTGCGACGACAACTTCCTCATTCCAACTGCAGCTGGGTGATTTTTTTTTTTGTGCTGTCGTAAATTAGCCTCCCCACATATAAGTGGTACCTAAATTTCCTACTTGATAGATGCAACTATCTTTCGGGTTGCTTAGGTCAACAACGAGCAGAGGCTATTTTTTATTTTAATTGTCGGGTGCCTCACACTCATGACCTCTTGGTCAGAGTGATTTATTGCAGCTGGCTGCTAACCAGCCTGCGCCACAGCCCACATCAGAGTTATATATTGCGCCAAATTGCTGTGTGTGTGTGTGTAAAGAAATCCTTGCAAAGTTGCTTGTAAAAGATCTCTGCAAAAAGGGAGCTAAGCTTTTTGCAGAGGCAAGCCACGCCTCAAACAATGTATCGGTTTGCTGGCAGATGGCTTGGTTTGTCAGTTGGGAATCTGGGCTTGTAGGGAGAGCACAGAAAAGACAGGCTCTCTCTAGCTACGGTCAAGTAGCAGTTTACAATATGCTATGCTGGGTATATTGAATGCTGATTGATTAGTTATTGATCCTATGTAACTACAAGGACATTGTACGATTGCTGAACTGTTTATTTGACTTCAACTCAACAAGTAAAGTTTTCTTTGTTCTTTCAATTCCTCTGCCTGGTCTGAGTCTTTTGCACATGGTGTTAACTGGACGCTGCTGGTTCCGCTATACACACCTGCTAACATTATATACACTGTATTTCTTTCTAACACAGTGTAGGATTGTGTGACCCTGAATAGTGGAATGAGGTTGGACTGGATGGCCCATGCGGTCTCTTCCATCTCTAGGGTTCTGTGGATGGAATACAAAATGTTTCCTCGCTCAGGAAAACAATATAATGCTGACCCAAACAGAACTGTAGTAACCTTCCTTGAGTGCAAACGGGCCTATTATAACATTAGCACAGAAGGAATGAGAGCAAACAAAGCCAAGCACTTTGGTTCTGCAGTGAAGATTTATGGCTCCCTTGGGTGCCCCGTGGCGGCCTTATTAACGCTGCCTATTCCTTAGCAGGGGAGCCAAGTCAATGGAGTAATATGCTCCCAGAATCATTAATGTCAGCACCTTTGGGGTTGTGTGTATTAATGGCGGAGGAGAGATCTGCAAACACCCACCCAGAGGTGTTCCTTCCCTGCTTGACACCCATGAATAATGGAAGATCTTGCATCGCATTTGGCACGCATGACTAAGGGGTGTGTGTGTGTGACAGCGACATGTCACGTCTTTCATTCCAGTCATCATTAACCGAGATGAAAGCCACGGATGATGCGGCAGCTAATTGAAGCACTTGCCCGGCAAGATTGTATTAGCCAGTCCAGCCGGTATTAAATGGGATTTTAATGTTGGGCTTCTCCCGATGCACTTGTTGGTCCCTCATGGAAAGACTCATAAATGATTAGATGCGTGTTTTAAATGCCTGCAGGGGAGTAGCAGGTGTGTGTGTGTATCCATCTGCAACACAGAATAATCATAATAATAACTTTATTTTATAGCCCGCCATCATTTCCCAGAAGGGATTCGGGGCAGCTTACATATGTGACCAAGCCCAAATCATACAACAAGATTACCAACTAAAATGCAGTTTAAAACATCGTAATATATTATTGGACATTCCATAAGCTATTGCAAAACAAAACTTATTGCCTAAGCCAATGATGGGCAAGCTTTTGCACTTGGTGTGTCAAAATTCACCAAAAAACCTAGCATAACTTGGGTGGTGTGTCACTTTGAGAAAAAAAACATAAAAACATAATTTCCCAATATGTATAGTTTAAATAACAAAAATGTATAATTGTTATTTCCATGTACAACAATCTATGGTACCTCTTGCAGTTTCCACGCTGATTTCTCTCTATTCTAGTTTCAATGTAGTCACAAATAATGAATAATATAATAGTAATAATATGATAATATACTACAATAATAGAATAATAATAGAATATCTATATATATAAAAGAGTGATGGAATCAAAGCACCAGACAAAACAACAAAACTACAGGCCCCTAACCTCGAAATTTGACAACACAACCCATCATCCACGGCTCTAGGTTGATACAACAAAAAGAAAAGAAAAATAAAGTCCTAATTAGGGGGAGAGGAATAATTGCTTTTATCCAATTGCTGCCAGTTAGAAAGCTAAGCTCCTCCAACTTGGTCTCCTAGCAACCCAATAAAAAATAATAAAAAACACTAAAAATAATTAAAAACACTAAAAAAAATAATACAATAAAATACTATAATAACAGAAAATAACTAAAAATTATACAAGATAATAATAAAATATAATAAATAATAACTTACAATAAAATTAATTAAAAAATACAAACAACGTCAAATAAAAATTACACAACAGTTTTTAACCAATACCACCACCATTTTGCCACAGCAACAAAACCACTGGACCAAATCACACCAAATTTGGTCACAAAAGACATTAGTCATCCAATCAATCTACATGTGGCAGCAAAAATGGCTAGGCGTGTCAGTGCTAACACGCGTGTCATAGGTTAGCCATCACTGGCCTAAGCTATTGGAGCATAACTGCACCCAGTCTATGGACACATATCCTTTTGGCAAATGTGAATCTCCATGAATATGTGAAGACCACCTTTGGAAAAACTACTAGTCAAGAAAAGCATGACCTTGTCAACTTTTATAACAAATGATATTCACAAGCATTCATGTAATAGCACACACATAACTTCAACTGTTAAACTGAGGAACCATGTCTTTAGACTGCCAAGGGTAAAGACATGCCACTACAAAAATATATTTGGTTAGCAGAGGATGGTTGTTTGCAGTTGAAGTTGCCCAAAAGATATACACTACCTTTAAACCTCTTAGTTAAAAATATACACTCAGAAATAAAGTCTTCTTTGAAAAATAACATATTTTGTATTAATTCACCATAAAGGCACATTTCTTAATAAAGTTAAGTTACAGATAGGATATATCTTCACTTTCTGTGTTGAGAACACAGGGTATCAATCTTTATCAATAGTCCATAGTCTTTAGTATAGCAATACTTTAGTATTGTTTAAGTCCATAAGCAAATACTGTATTGAAGTCTCTAAACTGACTTCTCAACTGAAGTTCAAGCAGTCTAAAGTCTAATGCAAGACTGCCGCTCCCATTGAAGTCCAAACCAATACTCCTCCACTGAAGTCCAGATACTGAATACAAAATGGAGTCTTGAGTCTGCACTTGCTCTCACATGTCTATAACTCCTCCCGCACCAAAGAGTCAAACTGGCAAATCAACATACATATAGAATACAGGTTACCAAATATATAGATTAACAAATAAATAGTGAGTGGCTTGGGAGGTTGTTATTTCCAACACATATAACAGACTAATTAAACAATTAAAACACCAGGGTATAAAATATCATTAAAATGTATCAAAACCAAACCTGGTGAGGATAATCAGAATTAGAGAGGGCTGGGCATGGGCTTGTGCAAAAAGCAGATTATAGGGCCAGGTCTGGGGTATTCCTGCATCTTCATTTAAATAGCCCCTATTTTGCCTTTTGCAACATTTGCCTATATTAAGGGATTGCAATCTGGAGTGGCGTGACATTTGATCTCATTTGTGTCAAAGCTGAAATTTTGTTTCCAGGCAGACTTATAGGAAGTAACCCTTTTTTGTGGATGCATCTATGGAAATGCGTCTTAATTGCTTTTTGAGTGGCTTTTCAACAGCTGCTTGGCGTTAACAATGAGGGATTGCCTTGAGACAAAACTGTTACAGCTGAGATTGGGCGGGGAAGCCGGGAAACAGTTTAGAGAATGATTATTCTCATGGAGGGAGAAACGCAGAGAATCCGGCCAAACTGCTCCTGTCAGTTTCAAATATTGATAAGCGGTGTGAAAAGTCTTGGGGCCAAAGCTTTGAAAGATGCCTGATAACTATTATGAGCCTGACTGCTATTTGGGGTTTGAAGTGGAGTCCTGGCGAGCATCTATATTGTGGAATGAATGCAGTTTGAAACTACTTTAACTGCCACTGCTCATTGCTATGGAATCATAGGAGTTGTAGTCTGATGAAGGCCCAGAAGGCTGTAGACCTTGTGATGCTACAATTCTCATGATTCCATAGCATTGAGCCATGGCAACTAAAGTGGTTTCAAAATGCATCAATTCTACAGTATAGATGGAGCCTAGGAATGCATAATAAGAAAGCAAAGTGCATTAATTCAACGGGTAAATGCGCCCCAGGTAGGTAAAGGTAAAGGTTTCCCCTGACATTAAGTCCAGTCATTTCTGACTCTGGGGGTTAGTGCTCATCTCCATTTCTAAGCCGAAAAGCCGGCATTGTCCGTAGACACCTCCAAGGTCATGTGGCCAGCATGACTGCATGGAACATCGGAGTGGTACCTATTGATCTACACACATTTGCATATTTTCGAACTGCTAGGTTGACAGAAGCTGGATGTCTTCACCAAATGCATCTGTGATGGAGGTGGGATCTAAGGAAAGCCCACCCCCTTTCCCCATCAATCCCATATAAAAAGGTATAGTCTTTCAGAGATTAGCTACATTTGGTCTGCTTAAGCAGCCCTCGGTGGCACAGCATGTTAAAGCTCTGAGCTGCTGAACTTGTGGACCGAAAGGTCGCAGGTTCGAATTTGGGGAGCAGAGTGAGTGCCCGCTGTTAGCCTCAGCTTCTGCCAATGCCAGCTCTTCGACTTAGAAATGGAAATGAGCGCCAATCCCCAGAGTCGAATATTACTTGACTTAATGTCAGGAGGAAACCTTTACCCTTTCCCTTACCTGGTCCACTTAAGTAAAACTAGGGACAGCTCTACACTGACCACATACTGCAAAGAATTAGCTCCTTCATGGTTAAACGACGCAACGCTGATCCAGGTTAATGCGGGCCAAAGCGGCTTAAACACAAACTTGGATTGCATTAGCCCAAATTGCTCCAAATTCTCCCCCAGGATCGAGAGCAAACACCAACTTTGAGCCCATGTCAAGGGTTCTGAGATGGAACTCAGTCATAACTGTTTACATTGCCTTGGAGTGACAAGGCAATTGGAGAAGGGAAGGGAGAAAGGAGGGCAATTGCTCTCTCTCACACATACATGTCAGCCAACATCACTCCAGGCCAGGAGTGACCAGCATGACCCTTGTTGTGCCCTCTGGCCGCCACAACAAGGAAGCTACAGAGACTGTATACAACCTTCTTCAATACACATTAATGTTACCAACTAGCATACATACCCGCCATTGTGCAGGTGTCATAGGGGCTGCAGCCCCGCTTTCTCCCTTCTCCAGCTCTGAGAAATCCTACCTCACAATATCCCAATGATAATATTCTGGCAATGATGGACAACGATTGGGCTGGGCTGTAGCACAACTGGTAAATCACCAGCAGTAATAAGCTCGACCAACAAAAAGGTGGCCAGTTCGAAGCCCGGTCGAGGTGAGCACTCGACCATCAAGCCCAGTTCACTGTTTACCTAAGCAGTTCAAAAACAGCTTAGAGTTGTAAGTAAAGAAATTAGGTACCGAAGATTGTGGGGAGGTATTTTACAACACCATAAAGAGCAAAACCAGAAATGCGGTGACCAAGAGGAAGGTGGAAGGAAGAAGTCCTGATGGCTCTTCGTCATAGAGAATGGAGCAACAGCATCCTCGTGACTGAATCCGAGTGAGCTCAACCTCAACCTCCAAGGCCCCCAAAAACTGGACTTCAAGACAATATACCTCCTTCTGTCTGTCTGTTCTGTTTGTCCAAACAGCATTGAATGTGTGCCGTGTATATGTACTGTGATCCACCCTGAGTCCCCTTAGGAGATAGGACATAGTATAAATAAAGTGTTGTTGTTGTTGTTGTTGTTGCTATTTCTGTGTCTTATAGTGTCTCCCTGCTAATGCTCTAGCGTAGCATTATAATAATAATAATATAATAATAATAAAACTTTATTTATACCCCGCCACCATCTCCCCGTGGGGACTCGGGGCGGCTCACAATGTTACAAAAGTAACAGCGCAAATACATTAACAATACACACAGTTTAAAACACAAGAAGATGATAAAACAAGTTAAAACAAAGATTTAAACAACAGTAATAATATCAATAGTAATAATATCAAACCTCAACCTGGGGGTCAGAACCCTAGGGGGGTCATGAGGGGGGGTGTCAGAGAGGTCGCCAAAGACCATCAGAAAACACATTCACATTTGGGCATATTGCATATTCTTGCCCAGTTTGGTCCAGATCCATCATTGTTTGAACTCTCTGGATGTAGGTGAACTACAACTCCAAAACTCAAGGTCAATACCCACCAAACCCTTCCAGTATTTTTTGTTGGTCATGGGAGTTCTGTGTGCCAAGTTTGGTTCAATTCCATCGCTTGTCGAGTTCCGAATGCTCTTTGATTGTAGGTGAACTCTAAATCCCAGAAACTACAACTCCAAAATGACAAAATCGATCCCCACCAACCCCACCAGTATTCAAATTTGCGTGTATCGGGTATTTGTGCCAAATTTGGTCCAGTGAATGAAAATACATCCTGCATATCAGATATTTATGTTACGATTCATAACAGTAGCAAAAGGACAGTTATGAAGTAGCAATGAAAATAATGTTGTGGTGATCCCCAAATAATGTTGGGGGTCACCACATCATGAGGAACAGTATTAAGAGGTCGTGGCATTAGGAAGGTTGAGAACCACTGCTCTAGCCCTCTTCCATTTGTCACCTTCTCCTCTGAGTTGGCCTTCCTTTCTATACAGTACTCGTTTGTGGTTTCATCTGGTTGCTGCAATGTGGAGCTCGTTGTTGGGATCTGGACTCTGAAAGGGGAGGATGTTTCGGTTGAAACCTCGTTGTCATTTTAAGTTGAATAGGGAAGGGTACATACTGTATATACTTGAGTATAAGCCGACCCAAATATAAACCGAGGCACCTAATTTTATCACAAGAAAACTGGGAAAACATTGACTCAAGTATAAGCCGAGAGTGGTAAATTTCAGAAATAAAAATAGAAACCAATAAAATTACATTAATGGAGGCATCGGTAGGTTAAATATTTTTGAATATTTACATAAAACTCTAAAGTATCATATATACTCGAGTATAAGCCAGCCAGGACCCTCACTCGAGTATAAGCCGAGAGGGGCATTTTCAGTCCCAAAAAAAGGGCTGAAAACCAGGCTTATACTCGAGTATATACAGTATATCAAGTTTGGTCCAGATTGATGAAGTCATGTAGCAGTTTCTGTGGAACAAGCAAAGAGATGAACAAATATACATTCAGTTTTAGATAGATGCCTTTGTAAAGCCCAAACATCACAGAAGGCTGAAAAGCAACACGGTTTGTAAGACACAGTTTTATGCCTCCAGATTGTCCTGGAGAAGGGGAAAAGGCAATCTCTTGCCAAAGCCAGTTCCGGACATCTGGAGGAGTTGGCTGCATACATGCATGCGTGTGTGTGTGCGTGTGTGTTTTAGAAGGACTTGGCAGTGCGAGACCCATGTGCGTTGGGAGATCAATAAAACTCTCATAGAAGAGCCATTGTCAATTTGTTCCAGAGAAGCAGCCAGCCAAGTCAGCCAGAAAGGAAGACTTAAGGCCTTTTGGGTCAAGTTCTAAAGAAAAGACAACGTGGAGATTAAAGGCACACTCAGCCAAAGCAACCATGCAATGCAACATTGCTGTATAATCTGTATACACCAAGAGGTGTGCACCAATTAGTTTGTTGAACACTAATACCAACGTGGAAATGCATAAAGTGATTCAGGCATACATAGGGAAAGGATCTTCTAGCAGCTGGACCACCATGATACTGGCTTCATCCCTTGAGTTCAGGTCTTGAATTGATTATTGACCGCACACAAACCCCAAATCAGAGCCATATTATGAAAGGACATTAAAACATACTTTAAACTTTCCCCAGCCTCAGAACCACAAGTGCTGTTGGATTGCAATTCCCATTATCTCCAGTCTGGAGGGCGGATAACGAAAAGTGATGGGAGTTGTTCAATAACTTCTGGAGCCTCAAATTGGATTAAAAACTAAAGATCACCAACCACTGTGTTAAAAATTATATTTGGCCCTCTGTAGCCACTGTGTTCATGAATTCAACAGCTCTTTAAAGGCAATCATAAGGCTGATGTGGCCCTCAAGGAAAATAAGTTTGAAACCCCTGTTATAGGGCATGACTTCTAGACCTTTATTTTGGTCACCCTTCTTTGGATGCATTTTGTGGACCGGAAATCCTTCATTTTAATATGATGTCACAAAGGACTACCACTTCACCCGCTTCATAGGAAATCTGCTACAAAACAGGAGCTTTTTTGTTGAGTTCCTGGCTAAGAGAAGAAGATGGCAAAAATAATAAGAAGAAGAATAGCCTGCCTTAGAGGAGTGTGCTTGCTCTATCAATGTTCAACATTTACACCAATGACCAGCCACTGCCAGAAAGGACAGAGAGCTTCATCTATGACAGTGGTTCATAACCTGGGGTCCCCAGATGTTTTGGGCTTACAATTCCCAGAAATCCCAGCCAGTTTACCAGCTGTGGGGATTTCTGGGAGCTGAAGGCCAAAAACATCCAGGGACCCCAGGTTGAGAACCACTGATCTATACCATCACCGCCCAAGCAAGGAGCTTCGAAATGGTTGAACAGAAGCTCTCTGAAGCTTTAGGTGCTCTTACTGCCTATTACAGGGAAACCCAGCTGATTCCTAATCCATCTAAAATGCAGGTTTATGCTTTTCATCTTAAGAACAGACAAGCATCCCAAGCTCTGAGGATTATCTGGGGAGGAATCCCACTGAAGCATTGCAGCACACCAAAATACCTGGGAGTCACTCTGGACCGTGATTTGACTTGCAAGAAGCAGTGTTCGAATATCAAGCAAAAAGTGGGTGCTAGAAATAACATCATACAAAAGCTGACTGGTACAACCTGGGGATCATAACCAGACATAGTGAAAATATCTGCCCTTGCGCTTTGCTACTCTGCTGTTGAATACACATGCTCAGTGGCATACATCTCATCATGTTAAAACAGTGGATGTGGCTCTTAATGAGACATGCTGCATTATCACAGAATGTCTATGACCAATACTGCCTGAGAAGTTTTACTGTTTAGCCAGTATTGTACCACCTGACATCTGTCGGGAAGTAGCAACCAGTAATAAAAGGACCAAGGCATGGACATTGTTGAAGAGATAAGCAAACACTATAAAGGTTCAAAACATAAAAAGAGATATGTATATTAGAGCATCATGCAAAGGCCACAGAAATAGTCAGGCCTCTCTGAGTATAGAGCTACAGTAGAGTCTCACTTATCCAACATAAACGGGCCAGCAGAACATTGGATAAGCAAATATGTTGGATAATAAGGAGGGATTAAGGAAAAGCCTATTACACATCAAATTAGGTGATGATTTTACAAATTAAGCACCAAAACATTATGTTATACAACACATTTGACAGAAAAAGTAGTTCAATACGCAGTAATGTTATGTTGTAATTACTGTATTTACCAATTTAGCACCAAAATATCACAATGTATTGAAAACATTGACTACAAAAATGCGTTGGATAATCCAGAACGTTGGATAAGCGAGGATTGGATAAGTGAGACTCTACTGTATCTTCTTTCTATGTCAAAAAGAAAAGCAAATACTAAAAAGGTTCAAACCATAAAATGCACTATGTAATTTAGAGCATCATGTACATACAATATTACCTGAGAGTTAACAACAATAATGAAAATAATAAGTACAGTCAACTGTTGTAATACACAGTAGTATCTTCCAGACTGTAATGTTTAAAGGAAACTGTAACCATCAAGGCTTCAATGTGGACTAGAGTCAAAACATATCAAGTAGTCCCCACTATTTATACAGTTTCAGAAGACTCCAATTGGATTTGGCAACCAACATAGTATAAACACATCCAACCTTTGCAAAATAATATTTGGCCCATCCCCTGTTCGCATATCAGCCAGAAAGCCAATGCCTTAAATCAATAAACAGCTTTCTAAGATCTACAGAGATACTCGCAGGAACACTTCAGCAAGCGAGAGTCCAAAAGTGGCAGGCTAAAACCCAGAACCTCAATCTGCGGCTGATACCGAGAAACTCCCGCCTGGGTACACAGAAGACTGAGTGACTTGGAAGGCGCTGAACAGACTGCGCTGTGGCTCCACGAGATGTAAAGCTAATCTTAAGAAATGGGGCAACAAAGTGGAGTCCACAACATACGAGTGTGGAGAAAAGCAAACCACAGACCACTTACGACAATGCAGTCCAAGCCCTGTCACATGCACAATGCACAACCTTCTCACAGTGACACCAAAGATAGCCAAGTGGCCAGCTTCTCGTCAAAGGAAATATAGGGTTGTTGTATGTCTTTCGGGCTGTGTGGCCATGTTCCAGAAGTATTCTCTCCTGATGTTTCGCCCACATCTATGGCAGGCATCCATATGGATGCCTGCCATAGATGTGGGAAAAACGTCAGGAGAGAATACTTCTGGAACATGGCCACACAGCCCGAAAGACATACAACAACCCTGTGATCCCGGCCATGAAAGCCTTCGACAACACAAAGGAAATATAGTATAATGCCAAGTTTGTAACTGAGTCTTTAAAAATACATTACAAATGTATCCGCAATTTACTTTTGACACAATACATAAAATAATTGTTATCTGTAGTTGTACATCCAGTAATGTATCCTCTGCGGAGACAGGGTCATACTATAAATTGTAAGTTTTCCATTCTAGAAAGGAGAAGCTTTTGGGTCATAGGAGCAGGAAATCGTTAGCAAGTCAAGAGGAAGCCATTTACTTCGTCCTGCTTTGTTTATTCTCTCTATAGACAGATCACTTTGAACTGGTCACTTTTACAAAGTGACCATACTTTGCCCCACAAAGGAAGGGGGCAGATTTGCATGAAATTTGAATATGCTAATCTATGCTAATGATGATACACATTTGGAAGTAATGGCTGGACAAAACAGAGAAATCTTTGATGGACCAATGTCAATTTCAGGGTCGATGAAAGAGATGAATTATATTAAAAATAGAAGTGTTGCAAACTTTGGCCCTCCAGGTGTTTTGGACTCCAACTCCCATCATTCCTAAAAGCCTCAGGCCCCTTCCTTTTGCCCCTCAGCCGCTTAAGCGGCTGAGGGGCAAAAGGAAAGGGCCTGAGGCTGTTACGAATGATGGGAGTTGGAGTCCAAAACACCTGGAGGACCAAGGTTTGCCCATGCCTGTTATACAGTATTATCTAAAGGGGTCAAAATGAACAGACTTTCCTCCAAAACACTGTTCCTATTCTCCAAAAGGAACTGTGTTCTTGGAGTTCAGGGACAACAAATTAGAGGAAACAGCAGAAATCTGCTAGATTGGTTTTTTTTTGAAAAGATGAGTCTGGAAGAGCAGCAAAACTATTTTATTAGGCTCCGAGGGCCCATTCCAACAGTTCATTCCTTTCAAACACATGGCCAGGTTTAAGATCATCCGCCTCCTCGCCAAGAATCCACATCCATTAAAAAAAGAACCAAGCCATTCCACCCAGCTTCCTTCAGTCCCATGTTCAGTGGTTTGAAAGACAGAGCTGAGTAAGTGGAAGATTTGTCTCATCTCCAGAGGAAATCCTTTGAAATAAGAGGAACCGGGCTGGAGATCAGGAGACTGGCTCCTGACATGGTCTGGACTGCCAAGTCCATGATGTTTCTCATAAATAAATCAAATGATTCCAACCCAAGAACTCAGGCTGCATCTAGACTGTAGAATTGATGCAGTTTGATATCACTTTAATTGCCACGGCTCGATGCTATAGGACTGCAAAATCAAACTACAAATTCCAGGATTTCATAGCAATGAGTCGCAGTGGCACAATGGGTTAAACCGCTAAGCTGCAGAACTTGCTGACCAGAAGATTGGCGGTTCAAATCCACAGGATTGGGTGAGCTCCTGCTGTTAGCCCCAGTTTCTGCCAATCTAGTAGTTCGAAAACATGCAAATGTGAGTATATCAATAGGTACTGCCTCAGCAGAAAGGTGAACGACGCTCCATGCAGTCATGCCAGCCACATAACCTAAGAGGTGTCTACGGACAACGCAGGCTCTTCAAGTTAGAAATGGAGATGAGCACCACTCCTCAGAATCAGAAGGGGAAACCTTTACCTTTACATGTATTTTGTTGTTTATTGGCATTGAATGTTTACCTTTGTGTTTGTGTATGCTGGCATCTGCCCTGGGTCCCCTCGGGGAAGTAAGGCAGAATACAAATAAGGTGTTGTTGTTGTTAATATTATTATTGTTGTTCTTCTTCTTGTTGTTGTTATATATTGAGCAGTTAAAGTGTTGAACTGCATTAGTTCGATAGTGTAGATCAGTGGTTCTCAACCTCTGGGTCCCAAAATGTTTTAGCTTTCAACTCCAAGAAATCATAACATAAATTGTACATTCCTTTTCAATCAGTTAGGGAACAGCTGGTAAACAGGCTGGGATTTCTGGGAGTTGTAGGCCAAAACACCTGGGGACCCACAGGGTGAAAACCAGTGGTGTAGATGCACTTTTGGATAGCTGGATATGAATTACATATGGATACATGTACATTGTGCATGGTTAAGCATGTACGTATGATATCTCAGTGTGTGATAAAGTAGTCTGTGCTCATTCAGAAGAATACTTGCAAGCCACTCTAAAGCTCTTTGCAGAATCATACGAAAAGCATGTCCTCTCACTGAACAAGTGCTCTACCAGAAGGCACCAGCTAATCCCTCTGCAATGCCAGAAATACAGCTCAATGGTGTAACATTAGAAAATGTTTGTTACGGTTTTTGTGTTTTGTAGTGAAATGTTTAATTCATTGTTGCCATGTAAGTATGTGTATTCTCATTCCAGCAGTCAAGTGGTTAATTGCAGAGAGCCCTGATTTATGGCTAGAAGACTTGCGTTTGAGCTACGTAGCAGGAAGATATGTCAAACTGTAGAATGTGGGATGTGCTTTTGAGTTCACTGATAAGAGACACAAAGTGACTCCATG